>NC_041234.1:43291616-43309039 GCF_002837175.3 Physeter macrocephalus | reverse complement strand
CCCCTATGTTGGTTGCATAAATATTTATAATTGTTATATCTTCTTCTTGGATTGATCCGTTGATCATTATGCAGTGTGCTTCTTTGTCTCTCATAATAGTCTTTATTTTAATGTCTATTTTTTCTGATATGAGAATTGCTACTCCAAGTTTGTTTTGATTTCCATTTGCATGGAATATCTTTTTCCATCACCTCAGTTTCCATCTTTATGTGTCCGTAGGTCTCTAGTGGGTCTCTTGTACACAGCATATATATGGGTCTTGTTTTTGTATCCATTCAGCCAGTTTATGTGTTTTGGTGGGATCATTTAATCCATTTACATTTAAGGTAATTATCAATATGTATGTTCATATTACCATTTTCTTAATTGTTTGGGGTTTGTTATTGTACGTCTTTTCTTTCTCTTTTGTTTCCTGCCTAGAGAAGTTCTTTTAGCATTTGTTGTAAACCTGGTTTGGTGATGCTGAATTCTCTTAGCCTTTGCTTGTCTGTAAAGCTTTTAATTTCTCTGTAGAATCTGAATGAGATGCTTGCTGCGTCAAGTAATTTTCGTTGTAGGTTTTTCCCTTTCATCACTTTAAATATGTCTTGCCACTACCTTCTGGCTTGCAGAGTTTCTGCTTAAAGATCAGCTGTTGACATTATGGGATTCCCTTGTATGTTATTTGTTGTTTTTCCCTTGCTGCTTTTAATATTTTTTCTTTGTATTTAATTTTTGACAGTTTGATTAACATGCGTCTTGGCCTATTTCTCCTTGGATCTGTGCTTCCTTGACTTGATTGACTATTTCTTTTCCTATATTAGGGAAGTTTTGAACTATAATCTCTTCAAATACTTTCTCAATCCCTTTCTTTTTTTCTTTTTCTTCTGGGACCCTTATAATTCGAATGTTGGTGCGTTTAATGTCCCAGAGGCCTTTATGACTGTCCTCAATTCGTTTCATTCTTTTTTCTTTATTCTGCTCTGTAATAGTTATTTCTAATATTTTATCTTCCAGGTCACTCATCCATTCTTCTGCTTCAGTTATTCTGCTCTTGATTCCTTCTAGAGAATATTTAATTTCATTTATTGTGTTGTTCATCATTGTCTGTTTGCTCTTTAGTTCTTCAAGGTCCTTGTTAAACGTTTCTTGTAGTTTGTCCATTCTATTTCCAAGATTTTGGATCATCTTTACTATCATATCTCTGAATTCTTTTTCAAGTAGACTGCCTATTTCCTCTTCATTTATTTGGTCTGGTCGGTTTTTACCTTCCTCCTTCGTCTTCTGTTTCTCTGTCTTCTCATTCTGCTTAACTCTGTGTTTGTGTCTCCTTTTCACAGGCTGCAGTTTCATAGTTCCTTTCGTTTTTGGTGTAAGCCCCCAGTGGCTAAGGTTGGCTCAGTGGGTTGTGTAGGCTTCCTGGTGGAGGGGACTAGTGCCTGTGTTCTGGTGGATAAGGCTGAATCTTGTCTTTGTGGTGGGCAGTACCACTGCTGGTCGTGTGTTTTGGGGTGTCTGTAGCCTTATTATGATTTTAGGCAGCCTCTCTGCTAATGTGTCAGTTTGTGTTCCTGTCTTGCTAGTTGTTTGGCATAGGGTGTACAGCACTGTAGCTTGGTGGTCATTGAGTGGAGCTGGGTCTTAGCGTTGCGATGGGGATCTCTGGGAGGCTTTCGCTGTTTGATATTATATGGAGCCAGGCAGTCTCTGGTGGACCTAAGTCCTGAAATAGGCTCTCCCACTTCAGAGGCACAGCCCTGACACGTGGTCAGAGCACCAAGACCAAGTCAGCCACATGGCTCAGAAGGAAAGGGGAAAACAAGAAAGAAAAAAGAAAATAAAAAAAACAAAGTTATTAAAATGAAAAATTTTTTAAAATTAAACATGAAGAAATTAAAGGTAATACAAAAGAAAGAAAAAAGAAAGAAGAGAGCAACCACATCAAAAAAACAAATGCACTAATGATAACAAGCACTAAAAACTATATTAAAAAAGAAAAAGGAGAGACAACCCTAGGACAAATGGTACAAGCTAAGCTATACAGACAAAATCACACAAAGAAGCAAACCCACTCACAAAAAGAAAAAAAGGAAAAAAATATATATATATTTAAAAAAAAGGAAGAGAGCAACAAAATAAATAAAAAAATGTACCAGTGATAATAAACTCTGAATACTAAACTATGATAAAAATAAAACCCAAAACTGTTCAGTCACATACAGCAAACCCCACATCTACAATTGCTCCCAGTGTCCACCCCATCAATTTTGGGATGATTTGTTGTCTATTCTGGTAGTCCACTAATGCAGGGTACATTAAGTTGATTATGGAGATTAATTACACTGCTCCTGAGGCTCCTGGGTGAAATTTCCCTTTCTCTTCTTTGTTCACACAGCTCCCGGGGCTCAGCTTTGGATTTGGCCCCACCTCTGCATATAGGTCGCCTGAGGGCGTCTGTTCCTACCTAGACAGAAGGATGTTAAAGAGCAGCTGATTAGGGGGCTCTGGCTCACTTAGGCCAGGGAGAGGGAGGGGTATGGAATGCAGGGCAAGTCTGTGGCTGAAGAGGCCAGTGTGATGTTGCAACAGCCTGAGGCATGCCATGTGTTCTCCAAGGATGTTGTCCCTGGATCATGGGACCCTGGTAGTGGCGGAGTGCATAGGCTCCTGTGAGGAACAGTGTGGATTGTGACCTGTGCTTTCACACAGGCTTCTTGGTGGCTGCAGCAGCAGCCTCAGCATTTCATGCCTGTCTCTGGTGCCTGGCTGATAGCTGCAGTTTGCACCCATCTCAGGAGCTTGTTTAGGTGGTGCTCTGAATCCCCTCTCCTCGCACACCCCGAAACAGTGGTCTCTTGCCTCTTTGGCAGGTCCATTCTTTTTCCTGGACTCCTTCCCGGCTAGCTGTGTTGCACTAGCCACCTTCAGGCTGTGTTGATGCAGCCAACCCCATTCCCCTCCCTGGGAGCTGACCTGCAAAGAGCAAGCCTCCACTCCGAGCTCCCTCCCACCCACCCCAGTGGGTGAGCAGACAATCATCTCAGGCTGGTGAATCCTGGTCGGTACTGATCCTCTGTGTGGGAATCTGTCCGCTTTGCCCTCTGCACCCCTCTTGCTGCACTCTCCTCCATGGCTCTGAACCTTCCCCCCCACCACCACCCCTCGTCTCCGCCAGTGAGGCAGCTTCCTAGTGTATGGACACTCTTCCTCCTTCACACCTCCCTCCTCTAGGGGACAGTCGTGTCTGTATTCTTTTGTCTCTGTTTTTTTCTTTTTTCTTTTGTCCTACCCAGGTACATGTGGAGTTTCTTGCCTTTTGGGAAGTCTGAGGTCTTCTGCTAGTGTTCCGTAGGTGTTCTGTAGGAGTTGTTCCACATGTAGATGTATTTCTTATATATTTGTGGGGAGGAAGGTGATCCCCACATCTTACTCCTCCACAGTCTTGAAGGTCTCCATCTTTTCTTTGTTAATGGTACATAAAACAGTGGTGTTTCTTACAATGGATGATGTCAAGTGTGTGACCTCACAGCATCATCATCCCCTGCAAGCCTCAGTTTCCACCCATGTCTGAAGCAAGTTCCTGTAGCAACACCCCACCATGTGCAGGAGGATGGTGACAGCTTACTATCGTTTCAAAATCATTGTTTTGGCCTCCATTAATATTAAAATATTATTTTGGTGAGACACCATTTTAGAATCCTCATAATGTTGGGAATCCTCAAAATACTAACCAAAATAAACATCACACTCAGATCGGGAAATTTCTGAGCTATTGTAGTCCAATTTGGTTTTAAAGAAATTAAGTTGGAATTTCAAAATTTCACCATAATGGTCATTGAGTAGTCAGGTATGCCCATTTAGTTAGAAATGCATGTAAAGAAGGACTGTGGTTTTTAAACATAAAATTGGTTGGACTTCTCATTCAATGATCTTCCTCCTTCCTCCTCCATCTTCCTCATGCACCATCTTCCTCCTTCTTTCTCCAGGGCCTACACCTCCTTTTTACTCTCAATTCCCACATATGAATTATATTGCCAAACTCCTCCTTTTCTCTAAAACTCTACCCATTTTCTCTGAACTTGTCAGAACTTCTTGTCTTTTATCTCTCCTTCATATTAGAAGGATAGTCAGCCCCTCAAGAGATTTAGATAACTGAGACCTCATTTCTCAGAGGTTTTTCCATCTATGCTAAAGAACAATTTTCAAATATCTCAAACAGCTTACAGCACAAAAGCCTCAATTAAAACAGCTTACAAACTAATCCCAGCCTGCTCTAAGGAGACAGCTTGGTCTTGGAGTATCCTTGAAGTGTTTTTTTAGCCAGTATCCAGACAACAGCCCATTGGAAGAAATAGTCCAAAGGCTGGAAAAAGAAAAAAAAAGCTGGCACATTTTCACTTGAAGCATCCCTTTCCTGACGAAAATAGGCTGAAGACATTGTAACCAGCTTTCGTGGAAACAGTCTGATCTCACAATTGGACTGCAGGGTCAAATGAGTACCTTTACACGTCACAAATTCATAACCATAAAGGCAAAACCTGAAATAGGTTCCAAATAAAGCCTTAAGTACTTCTAATGCAAAGAATGTGTGAGCTTGGATCCAGGAGATAAACTCACCCTCAAACAACATGATCAACAAAAAAGCAGTAAGTGACAATGAGCTCAGTTGTGTGTACTGCACCTGTTTTTTCATCAGCCCTGAACTTGCCAAAGGCCTTCTCTGGTCCCCCTATAGACCATCAAAACACTGATGGGAAACATCTAGGCTGCCAGACATTTCTCCAGCAAAGATAAGCTTATCTGGGATAAACAGAGAATGGCAATTCAGGGTCTGCAACCATGGTGAGTCATGTGCAAGTCCGTGCATGGCAAGGGAAGGAGAATACTTTTATATAGAGATAATGAAATTTGGGAGTGCTATAGTAAGAAATAATCCATTGCTTTTCATTGACTGCTCTTGTCACAAAAGAAGAGTGGCCTTTCTTGTTCCAGTTGGGCTCTGCTATCATTGCAGGGCATGAGAGCTCCTCTCTCTGGTGTCCTAATTCTATTTAATTGATGTTTCTGTTTGTTAATTTTATAAGACCAGTAGAATAGAATTGAGTGTTCGTAAATAGACCCTCACATTTATGTCAGTTGATTTATACCAGAATACTATGAAAGAATAGGCTTTCTGAGCAACATGGATGAGAAAAAGCTACCTTTGTCTCTCCCCTTCAATCTACAACCCGTAAAACATCCATAGCACAAAAAAGTAGCCTATGCATAGCACACAAGGACACTGGAGAATTCCCCATATCTATACATCTAAAGGTGGTTTGACTGGAACATGTAGAAAGTGGGGAACCTAAGGACCAGTGGAAGTACTGTCGACAATCCGAGATTTCTGGCCAAGGCTGCTGAGTTCACAGCCCCAGAGATCCCAGTAGTAGCAGGCAAGCAGTGCACAGGACTCCAGCATCCTGGTTATAGCAGTGCCCAAGGCCACAGGTAAGAGGGCAACAGTGGCAGTAGGGCCTGAGATGCCTTCCCTCTAGCTGCTGAGGTGCCATAACTCTGGCTCCTGTCCCCCTTTGCACAGCAGCAGAACCCATGAACATTACAACACTGGGCAAGGTAGGGGTGCCTGCACCACCAGGGCTCCACTCCCACTCTTCCCCTGCTCCTCCCCTTGCAGCAACAGAGCTTGAAACTCAGGGATCCCAGATGTTGCAGAAGAGCTGAACATTCCAGTGCACAAGGCAGTGCTGCCAGCAACACTGGCAGACAAAGGCACCAATGATTTGAAGGCACAAGAAGCAATAAAAAGGGCATAGAGCCACAACTATGACAGAGATTGTGGGGGGTGAAAATTGCAGACTCTCCAGTATAACCAGAGGCAGCTCAGGTGAGAAAACCTGAAAACTTATGCTATAGCTCTATCTAGGAAAACAAAAGAAAGACCTTTAATTTCTAACTTATTGGTACTTCAGATGCAATGAAAGAGTAACAACTTAATAAGTAGCATGAAGAACCTCAATAACACTGCACCACAAAAGGAAAATGATAATTCTCCAGAAACCAAACTTAAATTCACAGACGATTGTGATCTATCTGATAAAGAATTCAAAATAGCTGTAATGGATGAGGAGAGAAGATGGCGGAAGAGTAGGATGTGGAGATCACTTTCCTGCCCACAGATACATCAGAAATACATCTACACGTGGAACTGCTCCAATAGAACACCACTGAACGCTGGCAGAAGACCTCAGACCTTCCAAAAGGCAAGAAACTCCCCACGTACCTGGGTAGGGCAAAAGAAAAAAGAATAAACAGAGACAAAAGAATAGGGACGGGACCTGCACCAGTGGGAGGGAGCTGTGAAGGAGGAAAGGTTTCCACACACTAGAAGCCCCTTCACAGGCGGAGACTGAGGGTGGCAGAGGGGGAAACTTCAGAGCCACAGAGGAGAGCGAAGTAACAGGGTGCGGAGGGCAAAGCGGAGAGATTTCCACAGAGGATCAGTGCCGACCAGCACTCACCAGCCCGAGAGGCATGTCTGCTCACCCGCCGGGATGGGCAGGGTCTGGGAGCTGAGTCTCAGGCTTCGGTCGGATCGCAGGGAGAGGTCTGGCGGCACAAACACAGCCTGAATGGGTTAGGGAACCACAGCTAGCCGGGAGGGAGTCCGGGAGAAGTCTGGAGCTGCCGAAGAGGCAAGAGACTTTTTCTTCCCTCTTTGCTTCCTGGTGCGTGAGGAGAGGGGATTAAGCGCTCCACTTAAAGGAACTCCAGAGATGGGTGCGGAGCTGCAGAAAAGACAAGAGACTTTTTCTTGCCTCTTTGTTTCCTGGTGCACGAGGATAGGGGATTAAACACGCACCTTAAAGGAGCTCCAGAAATGGGCACAATCCGCAGCTATCAGCGTGGACACCAGAGACGGGCATGAGACATTAAGGCTGTTGCTGCCGCCACCAAGAAGCCTGTGTGCAAGCACAGGTCACTCTCCACAGCTCCGCTTCCGGGATCCTGTGCAGCCCACAACTGCCAGGGTCCCAGGATCCAGGGACAGCTTCCCCAGGAGAATGCACGGCGCACCTCAGGCTCGTGCAATTTCATGACGGCCTCTGCTGACGCAGGCTCGTCCCGCATCTGTACCCCTCCCTTCCCCCGGCCTGAATGAGCCATAGCCCCCGAATCAACTGCTCCTTTAATCCCATCCTGTCTGAGGAAAGAGCAGACGCCCTCAGGCAACCTATACGCAGAGGCGGGGCCAAATCCAGAGCTGAACCCCAGGAGCTGTGCGAACAAAGAAGAGAAAGGGAAGTCTCTCCCAGCAGCTTCAGAAGCAGTGGATTAAAGCTCCACAGTCAACTTGATGTAGCCTGCATCCGTGGAATACCTAAATAGAAAACGAATCATCCCAAATTGAGGAGGTGGATTTTGGGAGCAAGATATATTATTTTTTCCCGTTTTATTCTTTTTGTGAGTGTGTAGGTATATGCGTCTGTGTGAGATTTTGTCTGTATAGCTTTGATTTCACCATTTGTCCTAGGGTTCTGACTGTCCTGTTTCATTTTTTTTGTTTTACTTTAAAAAATTTTTCTTATAATAATTATTTTTTATTTTAATAACTTTATTTTCTCCTACTTTATTTTATCTTCTTTCTTTCTTTCTTCCTTTGTTTCTTCCTTTCTTTCTACCTTCTTTCCTTCTTTCCTTTCTTTCTTTGCTTTCAATTTTTTTTCTCCCTTTTATTCTGAGCCGTGTGGATTAAAGGCTCTTGGTGCTCCACCAGTAGTCAGGGCTGTGTCTCTGAGGTGGGAGAACCAACTTCAGGACACTGGTCCACAAGAGACCTCCCAGCTCCACGTAATATCAAACGGCAAAAATCTCCCAGAGTTCTCCATCTCAACACCAAGACCCAGCTTCACTCAACAACCAACAAGATACAGGGCTGGACACCCTATGCCAAACACCTAGCAAGACAGGAACACTGCCCCATCCATTAGCAGAGAGGCTGCCTAAAATCATAAGGCTACAGACACCGCAAAACACACCAACAGACATGGACATGCCCAACAGAAAGACAAGATCCAGACTCATGCACCAGAACACAGGTACGAGTCCGCTCCATCAGGAAACCTACTCAACCCACTGAACCAACCTTAGCTACTGGAGAAAGACACCAAAAACAACGGGAACTATGAACCTACAGCCTGCAAACAGGAGACCCCAAACACAGTAAGATAAGCAAAATGAAAACACAGAAAAACACATAGCAGATGAAGGAGCAAGGTAAAAACCCACCAGAACTAACAAATGAAGAGGAAATAGGCAGTCTACCCAAAAAAGAATTCAGAGTAATGATAGTAAAGATGATCAAAAATTTTGGAAATAGAATAGACAAAATGCAAGAAACATTTAATGAGGACCTAGAAAAACTAAAAAGGAAGCAAGCAATGATGAACAGCAAAATAAATGAAATTAAAAATACTCTAGATGGGATCAATAGCAGAATAACTGAGGCAGAAGAATGGATAAGTGACCTGGAAGATAAAATAGTGGAAATAACTACTGCAGAGCAGAATAAAGAAAAAAGAATGAAAAGAACTGAGGACAGTCTCAGAGACATCTGGGACAACATTAAACACGCCAACATTCGAATTACAGGCGTCCCAGAAGAAGAAGAGAAAAAGAAAGGGAGTGAGAAAATATTTGAAGAGATTATAGTTGAAAACTTCCCTAATATGGGAAAGGATATATTTAAGTAAGTCCAGGAAGAACAGAGAGTCCCATAGAGGATAAATCCAAGAAGAAACACACAAAGACACATATTAATCAAACTATCAAAAATTAAATACAAAGAAAACATATTAAAAGCATCAAGGGAAAAACAACAAATAACACACAAGGGAATCCCCATAAGGTTAACAGCTGAGCTTTCAGCAGAAACTCTGCAAGCCAGAAGGGAGTGGCAGGACATATTTAAAGTGACAAAGGAGAAAAACC
Source organism: Physeter macrocephalus (assembly GCF_002837175.3). Classification (NCBI taxonomy): domain Eukaryota; kingdom Metazoa; phylum Chordata; class Mammalia; order Artiodactyla; family Physeteridae; genus Physeter; species Physeter macrocephalus. The sequence continues at coordinate 43,300,069 of NC_041234.1, read as the reverse complement.
TACAATGAAGATTATTATACCCAGCAAGTATCTCATTCAGGTTTGATGGAGAAATTAAAACCTTTACAGACAAGCAAAAGCTAAGAGAATTCAGCACCAACAAACCAGCTCTACAACAAATGCTAAAGGAAATTCTCTAGGCAACAAACACAAGAGAAGGTAAAGACCTACAAAAACAAACTCGAAACAATTAAGTAAATGGTAATAGGAACACATATTGATAATTACCTTAAACGTAAATGGATTAAATGCTGCCACCAAAAGAAACAGACTGGCTGCATGCATACAAAAACAAGACCCATATGTATGCTGTCTACAACCCACTTCAGACCTAGGGACACATACAGACTGAAAGTGAGGGGTTGCAAAAACATATTCCATGCAAATGGAAATCAGAGGAAAGCTGGAGTAGCAATTCTCATGTCAGACAAAATAGACTTTAAAATAAAGACTATTACAAGAGACAAAGAAGTTCATGACATAATGATCAAGGGATCGATCCATGAAGAAGATATAACAATTGTAACCATTTATGCACCCAACATGCGAGCACCTCAATACATAAGGTAAATAGTAACAGCCAGAAAAGGAGAAATCGACATTAACACAATCATAGTAGGGACTTTAACACCCCACTTTCTCCAATGGACAGATCATCCAAAATGAAAATAAATAAGGAAACACAAGTTTTAAATGATACATTAAACAAGATGGACTTAATTGATATTTATCGGACCTTGCATCCAAAAACAACAAAATACACATTTTCCCAAGTGCTCATGGAACATTCTCCAGGATAGATCATATCCTAGGTCACAAATCTAGCCTTGGTAAATTTAAGAAAATTGAAGTTATTTCAAGTATCTTTTCCAACCACAATGCTATGATACTAGCTATCAATTACAGGAAAAGTTCTATAAAATATACAAACACATGGAGGCTAAAATATATACTACTTAATAAGGAATTGATCCCTGGAGAAATCAAAGAGGATATCAAAAAATACCTAGAAACAAATGACAATGGAGACATGACGACCCAAAACCTATGGGATGGAGCAAAGGCACTTCTAACAGGTAAGTTTATAGCAATACAATCATACTTTAAGAAACAGGAAAAACCTCGAATAAACAACCTAAATTTATGCCTAAAGCAATTACAGAAAGAAGAACAAAACACCAAATTTAGAATAAGGAATGAAATCATAAAGATCAGATTAGAAATAAATGAAAAAGAAATGAAGGAAATGATAGCAAAGATCAGTAAAACTAAAAGCTCATTCTTTGAGAAGATAAACAAAATTGGTAAACCATTAGCCCGAGTCATCAAGAAAAAAATGGAGAAGACTCAAATCAATAGAATTAGAAATGAAAAAGGAGATGTAGCAACAGACACTGCAGAAATACAAAATATTATTAGATTACTACAAGCAACTGTGTGCTAATAAAATGGACAACCTGGATAAAATGGACGAATTTTTACAAATGCACAACCTGTCAAGACTGAACCAGGAAGAAATAGAAAATATGAACAGACCAATCACAGGCACTGAAATTGAAACTGTGATTAAAAATCTTCCAACAAAAAAAAAACCCAGGACCAGATGGCTTCACAGACGAATTCTATCAAACATTTAGAGAAGAGTTAACACCTACCTTTCTCAAACTCTTCCAAAAGATAATAGAGGGAGTAACACTCCCAAACTCATTCTATGAGGCCACCATCACCCTGATACCAAAACGAGACAAAGACGTCACAAAGACAGAAAACTGGGAAAACTGGACACGTACATGTAAAAGTATGAATTTAGAACAGTCTCTAACACCATACACAAAAATAAATGCAAAATGGCTTAAAGACCTACATGTCAGGCCAGACAATATCAAACTCTTATAGGAAAACTTAGGCAGAACACTCTGTGACATAAATCACAGCAAGATCCTTTTTACCCACCTCCTAGAGAAATGGAAATAAAAACAAAATAAACAAATGGGACTTAATGAAACTTAAAAGCTTTTGAACAGCAAAGGATACCATAAAGAAGACCAAAAGACAACCCTCAGAATGGGAGAAAATAGTTGCAAATGAAGCAACTGACAAAGGATTAATCTCCAAAATTTACAAGCAACTCATGCAGCTCAATAAGAAAAAAACAACAACCCAATGCAAAAATGGGCAGAAGACCTAGACATTGCTCCAAAGAAATTATACAGATTGCCAACAAACACATGAAAGAATGCTCAACATGATTAATAATTAGAGAAATGCAAATCAAAACTACAATGAGATATCATCTCACACTGGTCAGAATGGCCATCATCAAAAACTCTAGAAACAGTTAATGCTGGATAGCGTGTGGAGAAAAGGGAACACTCTTGCACTGCTGGTGGGAATGTAAATTGATACAGCCACTATGGAGAACAGTATGGAGGTTCCTTAAAAAACTGCAAATAGAATTACCATACTCTCCAGCAATCCCACTACTCGGCATATACCCTGAGGAAACCATAATTCAAAAAGAGTCATGTACCAAAATGTTCATTGCAGCTCTCTTTACAATAGCCAGGACATGGAAGCAACCTAAGTGTCCATCAACAGATAAATGGATAAAGAAGATGTGGCAAGTATATACAATGTAATATTACTCAGTCACAAAAGAAATGAAATTGAGTTATTTGTAGTGAGGTGGATGGACCTAGAGTCTTTCATACAGAGTGAAGTATGTCAGAAAGAGAAAAACAAATACCATATCCTAACACATATATATGGAATCTAAAAAAATATTGTTCTCAAGATCCTCGAGGCACAACAGGAATAAAGATGTAGACATAGGGTTGGACTTGAGGACACAGGGATAGGGAAGGGTAAACTGGGATGAAGTGAGGTATTGACATGGACATATATACACTACCAAATGTAAAATAGATAGATAGTGGGAAGTAGCTGCATAGCACAGGGAGATCAGCTCATTGCTTTTAGACCACCTAGAGGGGTGGGATAGGGAGGGTTGGAGGGAGACACAGGAGTGAGGAGATATGGGGATATATGTATATGTATAGCTGATTCACTTTGTTATATAGCAGAAACTAACACATCATTGTAAAGCAATTATACTCCAATAGGATGTTAAAAAAAATAATGAAATAAAATAAATTGTGAATAGTACTACTGTATCATCCAGATCTCCCACTTCTGGGTATTTACCGCCAACATGCAGAAACACTAGTTCTAAATGATATATGCACCCCACTGTTCATAGCAGTATAATTTACAATATCCAAGATATGGAAGCAACTTAAGTACCCATCAGTGGATGAATATATAAAAAAGAAACAGTATATATATATACTAGAATTCTACTCAGCCATTAAACAAAACAAAACAAAACATGAAATCTTGGTATTTTTGAAAACATGGATGAACCTTAAGGGTATTATGCTAAGTGAAGTAGGTCAGAAGTAGAAACACAAATACCATATCATTTCACTCATATGTGAATATAAAAAACAAGCAAAAATAACAACAAGAAACAAAATAAATGAACAAATGAAGCAAAAACAAACACATAGGGACAGAGAACAATGTAGTGGTTACCAAAGAGCAGTATTCATGGAGCAATATGGGTAAAGATGATCAAATCTATGGTGATCAATTGAAACTAAATTTTAATTTGAGCACACTGCAGGGTATATAGATAGAAATATAATTTTGTACACATGAAAATTATTTATGTTATAAACCAGTGTTACCTCAATGAAAAAAAAATTGTCCTTTCAACAAATGGTGCTAGGGCAACTGGTATCTATATGCAAAAGAATGAAATTGGACTCCTAACTTTCATCACATAAAGAAATTAACTCAAAGTGCACATAGATCAAAGACATCAGTGTAAGAGCTACAACTATAAAACTATTGGAGGTTAGCATAGCATTAAATTTTTGTGACCTTGTGTTCAGCAAAACTTTTTTTTAACCAAAATTTTTTTTAAGATATGACACCAAAAGCATAATTTAGAAAAGAATAATTGGGAGTCATTAAAAAAAACTTAAGTGCATGAAAATATACTGTTCAAGAAAGTGAAAAGATATCCCATAGAATTAGAGACAATAATTATATATCTTACATCTGAGAAACAATTTACACCCAGAATATTTTAAAAACTCATAAATTAAGAATAAGTAAAATAATCCAATATTTAAATGGAAAAATATTTTAATAGATATGTCTCCAAAGAAATTATATGGCTAGTTAGCACATGAAAAGTTGCTCAACATCATTGGTCATCAGCATGTACTTATATTTGGCTATGTGACTTGCTTTGGCTAAGAGAATGTGGTCAGAAGGTGACAATATACTAATTTTGAGTTTAAGCCTTTACAAGTTTTGCATGCCTCTGTGTCATTCTGTTCTTTGTCACCTCCATAAAGAGAGCATGTCTTGGCTATCACTGGGGTAAATGAGAGGCTCATAGAGCAGACTCGAACCTAACCTATATCACAGAATTGCCTAGCTGAATCCAGTTGTGTTCAGCAGTGCCACCACAGCCAAACTACAGATGCAGGAGAAATAATCACTGTTGTATGTCACTGAAATGTATTTGTTACAGCATGCCTGATTCAGTTTCCTGGCCCCTCAACACTGCGCAATACCTCTCAGTGTGGTACATTTTAAAGTTTTTCCTCAGCTGCCATGGGCCTTGGGAGGCATTTCTACCTATCCCACTTGCCATTGAAATATAAATATTCTCAAGTAGGTAAAACCTAGGCTAGCAAACTCAGTTCAATTCCTGCTTAGGTCTTAACTCAAATAGGATATTTGGAGTAACAGTCAATTTCTTGTCATTAGAGGTCTGAAAGCTGATGATGACAAAACATTCATCCAGGAATCCCTTTAATGGGAAAGGATTTGGAATAGGTGTCCTGTAAGCTTCTTTCCCACTCTGAGACCTAATGACTTCAAAGTAGGGTGCTATGTATCTTATACTGGAGCAAATATCATGTGAAATCACCACATGTGACATAATGCTGAGTAATTTATATTCTATTGTGTAAAGACTCAATTATCTGGGTGAGGAATTTTCCCTTAATTTGGTAGACAAACTTTGAACAGATGAATTACCCCAAAGGAATATTAATTTCAAAAATTATTCCTTCTATCTAACCTCAGCCCCTCATGCTACCATTTCTCCTATTCTTTTTTTTTTAAATTATTCAAAGCAACAGCCGAAACCAAAGTTCTGAATATAAGGATCCTGCCCCAATTTGGAGAAAATTTAAAATTTCTTTCATTATTTTTGGAGCCTAATAGTTCAAGTATCTTTAAAATGCAAAACACTTCAGGGGTGAGTATTTATTTTCCCACTTTTTTCATCACTTATTGAAAAGGTAAAGATGAGGAATGGTATTTTTTTTCTTCTTCTTTCAGTTTTATTGAGATATAATTGACATAGAGTACTGTACAAGTTTAAGATACACAGCATAGTGATTTGACATGTACATCATTAAATGATTACCACAATAAGTTTAGTGAATATACATCATTTCATATAGATAAATACTAAAGAAATAGAAAAGATATTTTCCTTGTGATAAGAGCTTTTAGTATTTTCTATCTTAAATTTCATATATAATTAAAGCAGCGCTAATTACATTTATCATGGTGTACATAACGTCTCTAATACTTACTTGCCTTATAAATGGAAGTTTGTACCTTTTGACTACCTTCATTCAATCCCCTCTCCCCACAACACCCCACCTCTGGTAACCACGAATCTGATCTCTTTTTCTATGAGTTTATTTGTTTGTTTGAAGTATAATTGAATTACAACACTATATTAGTTCCTGGTACACAACAAGTGATTTGATATTTCTATTTATTTCAAAATGATCTCATGATAAATCTAGTTAACATTTGTCACCTTACAAAGATATTATATATTATCTCTATTCCCCACATTATATATTTTAGACCCATGACTCATTTATTTTGCAACTGGAAATTTGTACCTCTTAACCACCCTCATCTTTTCCTTTCCTCCCCCACACCCCTCTGGCAACCACATGTTTTTTCTCTGTATCTATGACATCTGTGACTCTGTTTCTGTTTTATAATATTTGTTCTTTTCTTTTTTTTTTTTAGATTCCACATATAAGTGAAATCATACAGGATTTGTCTTTCTCTGTCTGACTTACTTCACTTAGCATACTACGCTCTAGGTCTATCCATGTTGTCACAAATGGCAAGACTTCATTCTTTTATATGGCTATGTAATATCAATATTCCATTGTGTGTATGTATATATATGTATATATATATATATATATATATATATATATACACATTCATTTATTGATGGGCACTTAGGTTGCTTCCATATCTTTGCTATTATACATAATGCTGCAATGAGAATAGGGGTGCATGTATTTTTTTTTTAATCCAGGAATGGTATTGATGGATTGTATGGTAGTTTTATTTTTAATTTTTTAAAGGAATCTCCGTACTGTTTTTCTCATAAAGTCTGCACCAATTTATATTCTCACCAAGAGTGCATGTGGGCTCCAACTACCACATCCTTGCCAACACTGTAATTTGTTGTCTTTTTGATTATAGACATTCTGAAAGATGTGAAGTGATATGTTTTATGGTTTTCATTTGCATTTTCCTAATGATTAGTGATGGTGAGCATTTTTTTTAATGTGCCTGTTATCTGTATGCCTTCTTTGGAAAAATGTTTGTTCAGGTCCTCTGCACATTTTAAAATGGTGCTTTTCTTGGTTTGTTTTTTTGATGTGAGTTCTTTGTATATTTTGAATAGTGACCCCTTATCAGATATATGGTTGCAAATATCTTCTATTCAGTAGGTAGCATTTTCTTTTCTTTCTTTCTTTTTTTTTTGATAGGTCCCTTCACTGTGCAAAAGCTTTTTGTTTTGCTACAGTCCCATTTGTTTATTTTTCCCTTAGCTGAAAAAACATATTAAAAATAAATATTGCTAAGACCAATGTCAAAGATCTTACTGCCTACGTTTTCTTCCAGAAGTTTTATATTTTCGTCTTATATTTAAGTTTTTATTACATTATAAGTTTATTTTTGTATACGGTGTATATGGTGTGAGAAAGTAGACCAGTTTCATTCTTTAGCATGTACTTGTTCAGTTTTTCCAACACCATTTATTGAAAAGACTGTGTTTTCCCCATTGTATATTGTTGCCTCCTTTGTCATGGATTAATTTCTCATGTAAATGTGGGTTCATTTCTGTTCCATTGATATATGGGTCTGTTTTTGTGTCAGTATCATAATGTTTTGCTATTATATAGCTTTGTAGTATAGTTTGAAATCAGGGAGTGTGATACCTCCAGTTTTGTTCTTCTTCAAGATTTTGTTGGCTATTTGGGATCTTTTGTGGTTCCATGCAAATTTTAGAATGATTAGCTCTAGTTCTGTGAAAAATACCATTGGTATTTTGATTCAGATTACATTGAATCTGTAGATTGTCTTGGGTGGTGTGGTCATTTTAACAATATTAATTCTTCCTATCCATGAGCATGGCATTTCTTTCCATCTGTTTTTGTTGTCCTTAATTTACTTTACCAGTGTCTTTGAATTTTCTAAGTACAGGTCTTTTACCATCTTAAATTTATTCCCGTGTATTTCATTCTTTTTGATGTGATTGTAAATGGGATTATTTTCTTAATTTATCTTTCCGATACTACCCTGTTAGTATATTGAAAGACAACAAATTTCTTTGTATTAATTTTGTCTTGCAACTTTACTGAATTCATTGATGAATTCTAGTAATTTTTGGTGGCATTTTTAGAATTTTCTATATATCATATTATTTCATCTGCAAATAGTGATTATTTTACTTCTTCCTGTTCAATTTGGATTTTATGTATGTATGTATGTATGTATTTATGTCTGACTGTGGTGGCTAGGATTTCCAATACTGTGTTAAATAAAAGTGGTGAGAATCGGCATCCTGAACTTATAGGAAATTCTTTCAGCTTTTCAACATAGGGTATAATTTTAGCTGTTGATTTGTCATATATGGCCTTTATTGTGTTGAAATATGTTCTCTCTATACATATTATATTGAGAGCTTTTATCATAAATGGATATTAAATTTTCTCAACAGTTTTCTGCATCTTTTGAGATGCTCATAATTTTTTTTCTTTATTAATGTGGTGTATCAAATTGACTGATTTGTGGTATGAACCATACTTGCATCTCTGGGATAAATCTCACTTGATCATGGTGATGGACCTTTTAATGTGTTGTTGAATTTGGATTGCTAGTATTTTGTTGAGGATTTTGCACCTATGTTCCACAGTAATACTGGCCAGTAATTTTCTTTCTTTTTTTTTTAAACATATTTATTGGAATATAATTGCTTTACACTAGTGTGTTAGTTTCTGCTTTACAACAAAGTGAATCAGTTTTACATATACATATGT
>NC_041234.1:43271041-43291302 GCF_002837175.3 Physeter macrocephalus | reverse complement strand
TTGCTGTGTCATATGGTAGTTCTATTTTTAGTTTTTTAAGGAACCTCCATACTGTTCTCCATAGTGGCTGTAACAATTTACATTCCCACCGACCATGCAAGAGGGTTCCCTTTTCTCCACACCATCTCCAGCATTTATTGTTTGTAGATTTTTTGATGATGGCCATTCTGACTGGTTTGAGATGATATCTCATTGTAATTTTGATTTGCCTTTCTCTGGTAATTAGTGATGTTGAGCATCTTTTCATGTGCCTGTTGTGCATTTGTATGTCTTCTTTGGAGAAATATCTATTTAGGTCTTCTGCTCATTTTTTAATTTTTTAAAAAATATTGCGCTATAGGTGCTGTTTGTATATTTTGGAAATTAAGCTCTTGTCGGTTTCATCATTTGCAAAAATTTTCTCCCATTCTGTAGGTTGTCTTTTCCTTTTGTCTATGGTTTCCTTTGCTGTGCAAAGGCTTTGAAGTTTAATTAGGTTCCATTTGTTTATTTTTGCTTTTGTTTCCTTTGTTTTAGGAGACAGATCCTAGAAATATTGCTGTGATTTATGTCAAAGAGGGATCTTCTTATGTTTTCCTCTAGGAGTTTTATAGTATTGGGTCTTACATTTAGGTATTTAATCCATTTTCATCTTATTTTTGTATATGGTGTTAGAGAATGTTCTAATTTCATTCTTTTACATATAGCTGTCCAGTTTTCCTAGCACCACTTACTGAAGAGACTGTCTTTTCTCAATTGTATATTCTTGCCTCCTTTGTTGTAGATTTTATGACCATAAGTGCGTGGGTTTACTTCTGGACTCTCTATCTTATTCCACCGATCTATGTGTCTCTTTTTGTGCCAGTCCCATGCTGTTTTGATTACCATAGCTTTGCGGGATAATCTGGAGTCAGGGAACCAGATTTCTCTAGCTCCATTCTTCTTTCTCAAGATTGTTTTGCATATTTGGGGTCTTTTGTATTTCCATATAACTTAAAAATTTTTTTGTTCAAATTCTGTTGAAAAATGCCATTGGTAATTTGATAGGAATTGCACTGAATTTGTAGATTGCCTTGGATATTATTTCTATTTTAACAATGTTGTTTCTTCCAATCCAGGAATACAGTGTATGTTTCCATCTGTGTCATCTTCAATTTCTTTCATCAGCATCTTATACCTGATAAGTTTAGTAGGTATGAGTATTTAATATTTTTTGATCATAAGATATCACTGCCCGTTAGAATATAGGGATTCTGATATTAGTCAAGAAGCTGGATCATAAAGAAAGTTATCAGGTAGTGCCCTTAAAGGACTTAATGTTGAAAATATTGAGTAAAATCTTAAAAAATATATATATAAAGTGTGCTTATAACCGAAACTTGAAGATGGCTTAATAACAATAGTATAAGTGATGATAATAATATGTAACCTGGCTTTTCTATGGTACTTTTGGCTTTACAAAGCGCTTTTGATGGTTACCATATTTTCTTGGTGGAATATAGATTCCAAGAGAAGACAACAGTTGAAGTGCACCTAGAAGGGAAGATTATTAGTAGGCAGAGAAAGAAGAGGCATCTTGGTACCATAAACTATCTTATGCACTTTTGAGCAAGAGCTTAGTGGGTACTCAATAAATAGTGTCATTAAATGGACATATAAGTCATTCCAGGCAGAGTGAGTGACATGAACAAGGAGAAAGGCATGAAAGGATACAGCGTGTTTGAGAGATGTCTGGTAAATCCTACTGTGTACAAGGAATTTAACAAGGTAGTTTTATAGACATGATATTTTTTTCTCAGTAACCCTGTGATTGTAGGCAATTAACTCTGTTTCACAGATGAGAGGGCTGTAGCCCAAAAAGGCTAAGTAGTTTGACCAAGGTCACAAAAAAAGTTAGTAGCAGGATAGCAATTCATTCTCAAATCTGTCTGATGAGAAAACCAGTATTTTGTTTCCCTCACTTTACCTCCAGAATATCACATTGCGTAGGAAGGAGTTGTGGTAAGAATCAGAATATAGAGGACCTTGAATATTATGACCACGATTTAGGTCATGATTCTGTAAATGGTTTTTGAGGCAGTATGGGGTATGAGAGAGGAATGGATATTGTAATGAGAACTATGGTTTACAAAGGATAGTCTGAAAGAAGATGGATTGAGAGGGTGGTAAAGAGATAGGTAGACTACAGAAGGAAAAATGGTTAGTGGGCTGTTGGCAATTTTCCAAGAGAAGATAAGTGCCTGATTCAAGGCAGTGGAGGTGGGAAATCTACCTTGTGGTGCTCTTATTTATAGAACAATATTAATTTCTTCTGTTGTGTTGTTTGCTGTGCACTCTAATATGATTGAGATATATATTGCTTCATAAAGAGATATAACCCTGGAAACTTTGAAAAATAAAAATGAACATGAAGAGCATTGGAAACTAAGGATAGCTGGCTTTGAAAAAATTTATTGGGGACTTCCCTGGTGGTCCAGTGGTTAAGAGTCTGCACTTCCCATTCAGGGAACGTGGGTTCGATCCCTGGTCAGGGAACTAAGATCCTACATGCCGTGTGGTGCGGCCAAAATATTAAAAAATATATATTCATGTAATGATAGCATAAGGATACTTATTGTTTGAGAAATTAGTTTATTCTGAGAGGGGATACATATCCAATGAGTTTCTTACAGATCCAAACGTGAATAACCTACATCATACAAAGAATCAAAATGACTTTGCATTGCAGTTTGAAACCAGGAAGTGTGATACCTCTGGCTTGTTCTTTTTTCTCAGGAAAGACATTATGAAACTGGCATAAAAATACACACATAAACCAATGGAACAGAATATATAGCCCAGAATTAAACCTCCACATATACATTAACTAATATTCAACTATAGAGACAAGAACACCCAATGAGAAAATTATAGTCTCTTCAACAAACAGTGCCAGGAAAACTGGTTAACACATGCAGAACAATGAAATTGTACCTGTATATTATACCGCTTACAAAAATTAACTGGAAATGGATCAAAGAGTTAACCATAAGACCCAATACCATAAAATTCCTACAATAAAACTTAGGGGAGAAGACCCTTGTCATTGGTTTTGGCAATTATTTTCTGAATATGACACTGAAAACACAAACAACAAAAGCAAAACACAGCAAGTGGGACTACATCAAACTAAAAAGTATCTGCACGCAAAAGAAACAACAAAATTGTAAAGCAGCCTATGGAATGGGAGAAAACATTTACAAACCATGTATATGATAATGGGTTAATAACCAAAATATATAAAGTGCTCATTTAATTCAATAACAAAAGTTAAATTACAATGGGCAAAATAACTAAATATATATTTTCCAAAGACATACAAATGGTTAACAGATAAAACAAAAGATGCTCAACATCACTAATCATCATGAAAATGCAAATCAGAACTACAGTGATATATCACCTCTTACTTTTAGAATGGCTATCAACAAGAAGACAAGAGAAAACAAGTATTAGTGAGGTTGTGGCAAAAAGTGAACCCTTGTACATTGTTCATGGAAATGTAAACTTGTTCAACCACTATGGAAAATAATGTGGAGGTTTCTCAATAAATTAAACATATATCTAACATATTATACAATAATTCCACTTCTGGCCATATACCCAAAGTAAATAAAAAGAGGATATTGAAGAGGTATATGCACTCTCATCTTTATTGCAACCTTCTTCACAACAGCCAAGATATAGAAACAACATAAGTGTCCATCCCATGCTCCATCAGTACTGAATAGCTTGTAATTTTTAGAACATATTAGGCAATTCCATATCTCTCTGGTAAATACTTTATAAGATTGTAATGTCTAGCTCACACATAGTTACCACCTTCCTGAGGCTATGATCAGAATCAACCACTCCTTTCTATGTGTATCAATATATCTTTTTTGTCATACCATGTAATTTGTATTATTTCCTTACTAGGTTGTGAGCTCCATAAAGACAGGAACTGAAGCAGTTTTAGTTCTGAATCTCCAGTTGCCAGCCTAATGTTTGATATGTAGTAGCTACCTAGTAAATGTTTTTGAAATGAATTAGTTGGAGTAGGTGTAATTGTGCTGACTTTAGAAATAACAAAAGAAAAACACAGAAAAATAAGTGATTTGTTCAAAGTAACAAAGCTATTAGGTAGAAATGTGAGGAACTGAATGGAAGCACACTTGATAATAAAATTAGTCATTTTGTTACCATATTTTGTAATCTTTGGAGCAGAGAAAAGTCAGAGTGACTTGAATGCAAATAGAGAAGACTCCAATGGCAATTACCTCTGAGTCAGGAAGTGGTGATTCCAGAGTTAGACCCAAATAAGCATGTAGTAGAGAGAATAATGGCCCACCAAAGATGCACATATTCTTAATCCCCATAACTTGTGATGTATTAGGTTACATGGAAAAGTGTAATTAAGGTTACAGATGGAATTAAGATTGCTAATTTACTGACCTTAAAATAAGGAGATTATTCTGAATTATGCAGGTGCACCCAGCATAATCACAGGAGTCTTTAAAAGTGGAAGAGGGAGGCAAGACAGAAGCAGAAAGATGTCAGCATGAAAATTAGTTGATTTGATGTTGCTGGTTTTGAAGATGGAAGAATAAGTCCACAAATCAAAGAATGTAGGCCTCTAGAAACTGGAAAAGGCAAAAACAGATTCTCCCCAAGGACAGTTGTAAGGAAAGCAGCCCTGCTAAAACTTTCATTTTAGTGCAGGAAGATTTATTTTTGACTTCTGACCCCCAGAATTGTTAAATAATAAATTTGTGTTATTTTAAGTTTCTAAGTTTGAGGTAATTTGTTACAGTAGAAAGAAAAGAGACAGTGGTAAGAAAAATGGATAATGGAACTGCAAGACTGAGTCAGAAGTAAAGGACAATACTCAGTGATTTACTGGGAGAAGTTTCAGCTTCTTAGGAAACACAAAGTAATTACTTAAGAAAGTCCTATGCAAAAGACAAAAATGAGTTTTAATAATATGTGTAATTTTTTATTTAGACTAGCTTTTTATGATTGAAAAATAGATGGACATAGTAAGACATCTAAACAGTATATGGGGGTACACAGTATAAAATCTTCATTCCACCTCTGCCCTTCAGCTACCAGTTACCCTCTCCAGGGGAATCAATTTACTGTTATGAAAACACAAGAGTGTAAGTTCTAGACCTTGTCTATGCATAGGCAAGCACATTTGTGCATAAAACCCACATTTTCAAAAAAATGGAGACACACTCTACACGCTGTTCTGCACCTTGCTATTTTGTTACTTAAAATACTATATTTAATCAATTCTAAGTCATGCTTTTAAACATTTTGAAATATCTGGAATCAGCATTTATGTTATGATTGATGGCATCTTATAATCACTGTTGGTCAGGCGTAGTCATGATATAGCAGTTTTCATTACCTGAGTCTCTGTAAACATTTTGGCATGAGTGGACAACAGCAATTCCTTTATATCAATTAATAAATCATTTAAGGATTATTGAAAGAAGTAGTATAAAGGCTGACAGTTTCTGAAAATCTTCTGTTGACACTCTCTAGTAAGAACAAGAAAGCATCAGCATCTACACTTGCAGAATGGGTGTTGGCATGTAGGAAGAAGATTCTAGAGAAGATAATGTAGTATTCTTTTTAAAAATTCTGCATCATAGATTCTTTTGATGCCCCATGGAATGATGCTGTGTGCAAGATCATGAACATCATTGATACTGAACTGAAAAATATTTCAGAAGAGCCAAACTCTTAATGTAAGAAAGCTTTAGGAATACCTTAGTAAATTACTTTAAAAATATTTTCCTTTGTATGTACAAGCAAGGGTGATTTATGATAAAAGTCTCAGTATTAAAAAATCTAAATTAGATAATCCAATAAGTCTAAAGTAATAACCTATGTGGCAGGAAAGGAGTTATGCTTGTAGCTTTTCCAACATGGTCTCTGGACCCCTAAGGAACCCACAAGGAGGTCCCTGATATCAAAAATATCTTCATCGTGGCTTCCCTGGTGGCGCAGTGGTTGAGTCTGCCTGCCGATGCAGGGGACACGGGTTCGTGCCTTGGTCTGGGAGGATCCCACATGCCGCGGAGCGGCTGGGCCCGTGAGCCATGGCCGCTGAGCCTGCGCGTCCGGAGCCTGTGCTCCGCAACGAGACCCGTGAGCCATGGCTGCTGAGCCTGCGCATCCAGAGCCTGTGCTGCGTCCGGAGCCTGTGCTCCACAATGGGAGAGGCCACAATAGTGAGAGGCCCGCATACCACACACACAAAAAAATCTTCATCATAATACTAATTTATTTGCCTTTTTCATTGTGTTGAATCATCTTTTCATTCCAGGAATAAGTCTTACATAGTCATGATGCATAATCCTTTTAATATGTTGATGAATTCAGTTTTCTAGAATATTTTTGAGGATTTTTTCAACAATATACATAACTGGTATTGGTCTATAGTTTTCCTTTCTTGTAGTGTTTTAGTCTGGCTCTGATATCAGTATAATACTAGCATCATGAAATGAGTTAGGAAATGTTCCCCCATATTCAATATTTTGAAAGAGTTTGAGAAGAATAGGTGTTAACTTTTTAAAATGCCTGATAGAATTCACCACTGGAAACTTTTGACACCAACTTTTGCTTTGTTGGAAGTTTTGGGTTTTTTTTCATTATGGATTAAATCTCCTTACTTATATTGTACTGTTAAGATTTTCTATTCCTTATTAAGTGAAATATTATAGATTGTGTGTTTCTAGAATTTTTCCATTTCATCTAGGTTTTCCAATTTGTTGGTGAACAATAGTTCATGGTGCTCTCATAATCCTTTTTATTTCCATAAAACCATTAGTATTGTCCCCACTTTCATTTCTAATTGTATTAATTATGAAAATTTCACAACTAACATCTCACTCAATGATAAAAGATAAAAAAGTATATCCCCCTAAGATAAGAACAAGTGTGCCCATTTTTACCACCGTTGTTCAACATTATACTGGAAGTTCTAGCCAGAACAAATGGGCAAAGACGAGAAATAAAATGTATCCATGTTGAAAAGAAGTAAAACTATCTCTATTAACAGATGACATAATTCTATAGATAGAAAATCCTGAATAATACACACAAAAGCACTATCAGAACTAATAAACAAATTCAGCAAAATTGAAGGGTACAAGGTGAACATGCAAAAATCAGTTGTATTTCTGTACATTGAAACTACTGTGTGATCTTGGGCAATTTATGTAACCTCTCTGTGCCTTTGTCTCCTCATCTATAAAATGGAGAAAATAATAGTGTCATAAAGTTGTGGAAAGTAAATGAGTTAATGCATATATTGTAAAACATTTAGAAAAGTTACTAAACACTCAAAAATATTACATTATTTAAATTAGGTTTACATGTTTTTGTTCAACTAGCTTTAATTATCAGTTTATCTCCCATGCTTAACTTGGTATCTGTCCCAGAGTAGACACTTACGAAATAAGTTTGTTAAATGAATTGATGAATGTGGATGGGTAAACAATTATAATGTAATAGATGCTGTAGCAGATATTGAGTACAAGACACTTTATTTTATTTTCATTGAATATAGTTCCCTGTGCTATACAGTAGGTCTTTTTGTTTATCTGTCTTATATACAGTAGTGTGTATATGTTAACTCTAAACTCTTAATTTATCTCTGCCCCCCCCCACTATCCCCTTTGGTAACCATAGGTTTGTTTTATATGTCTGTGAGTCTATTTCTATTTGTAAATAAGTTCATTTATATATTTTTTATAGCTTTCCCTTTATCTTTCTGACTTACTTCACTAAATATGGTAACCTCTAAGTCCATCCATGTTGTTGCAGATAGGCTTATTTAATTCTTTTCTATAGCTGAGCAATAGTGCATTGTATATGTATATACCACATTTTCTTTATCCATTCATCTGTCAATGGACATTTAGGTTGCTTCCATGTCTTGGCTATTTTAAATAGTGCTGCTATGAACATTCGGGTCATGTATAATTTATTTTATTTTTTTCTTAAATTTTTATTTGAGTATAGTTTATTTACAACATTGTGTTAATTTCAGATGTACAGCAAAGTTAATCAGTTATATATATAGATATATAGATATATAGATAGATAGCCACTCTTTTTTAGATTCTTTGACCATATAGGCCACTACAGAGTATTGAGTAGAGTTCCCTGTGCTATACAGTAGGTCCTAATTAGTTATCTATTTTATATATAGTAGTGTGTATAGGTCAATCCAAATATTCCAATTTATCTCTCCACCTCTTACCCGCTGGTAATCATATTTGTTTTCTACATTTGTAACTTTATTTCTGTTTTGTAGATAATTTCATTTGTACACTTTTTAAAGATTCCACAGATAAGCTATATCATATGATATTTATCTTGCTCGGCCTGATTTACTTCACTCAGTATGACAATCTGTAGGTCCATCCATGTTGCTGCAAATGGCTTTATTTTGTTCTTCTTTAAGGCTGAGTACTATTTCATTGTATATATGTACCACATCTTCTTTATCCATTCCTCTGTCGATGGACACTTAGGTTGCTTCCACGTCCTGACTATTGTAAATAGTGCTGCAATGAACATTGGGGTGCATTTATCTTTTCAAATTAGAGTTTTCTCAGTATATATGCCCATGAATAGGATTGCTGTATCATATGGTAACTATTTTTAGTTTTTAAAGAATCTCCATACTGTTCTCCACAGTGGCTGAACCAATTTACATTCCCACCAACAGTGTAGGAGGATTCCTTTTTCTCCACACCATCTCCAGCATTTATTATTTGTAGACTTTTTAATGATGGCCATTCTGACTGGTGTGAGATGATAACTCATTGTTGTTTTGATTTGCATTTCTCTGACAATTAGTGATGCTGAGCACCTTTTCATGTGCCTCTCGGCCATTTGTATGTCTTCTTTGAAGAAATGTCTATTTATATCTTCCACCCTTTTTTTTTTTTTTTTGGTTCACGGGCCTCTCACTGTTGTGGCCTCTCCCATTGCGGAGCACAGGCTCCGGATGCACAGACTCAGTAGCCATGGCTCACGGGCCTAGCCGCTCTGCGGCATGTGGGATCTTCCCAAATTTGGGCACAAACCCGTGTTCCCTGCATCAGCAGGCGGACTCTCAACCACTGCACCACCAGGGAAGCCCCCACCCATTTTTTTGATAGCGTGTTTTTTTTTTATATTGAGCTATATGAGCTGTTTTTATATTTTGGAAATTAAGCCCTTGCCAATTGCATCATTTGCAAAAATTTTCCCCCATTCTGTAGGTTGTCTTTTCATTTTGTCTATGGTTTCCTTTGCTGTGCAAAAGTTTTGAGGTTTAATTAGGTCCCATTTGGTTTTTGTTTGTTTGTTTACGTTGTTTTAGGAGATGGTTCCAAAAAATAATGTTGCAATTTAAGTCAAAGAGGGATCTGCCTATGTTTTCCACTAGGAGTTTATAGTATCAGGTCTTACATTTAGGTCTTTAAAACATTTTTATTCTATTTTATTTTTATGTATGGTGTTAGAGAATGTTCTAATTTCATTCCTGTACACGTAGCTGTTCAGTTTTCCCAGCACAAGTACAAGACACTTTAAAGGGTAAGAGGGAGGATATGAATATTGTTTGAAGGAATCAGGAAACTTTTCACTGACAGAGGGCATTTACTTTCAGAAATTTTGTAGAACAGTCAGAGCTTTCAGAGCAAGCTTTACATCCAGAAACAGGTAATGTGACGCTGGTAGCCACAAGGTGGCAATATTGCAGAAGAGAGTCACCAGCAGAGGAAAATGCTAGAATAAGCCAGTTTCTTTCAGCCCAGAGAATGTTTATAAGATCTCTCTCTCCTCTCCCTAGAGCTTTAAGTCATGACTTTTTCCTTTTCTTTCCTTTGTTGTTGGAAATTGACATTTCTGCTTCAGGCTGCTCAGGAAGCTGTTTGGCACTCCAGCCACTCTGTCATAATCAGACAGAAGAGAGAAATGTGCTCAATATGTTTCCAGTTCACCAGATAAAGAACGTCTAATTCCAATTCCACTGACTTCCTGTTAACTTTGATATGCCCCACCACGTGTAGAGGGAAAAAAGGATAGGGGAGAAGCAAAACTAACATTTTTTGAGGGGGTAGGCACTATATCAAGAATTTTATATAAAATCATTTCATGTAATTACCCCAACAAATCCATCATCCAGCTTCAGTGATTATTAACAAATGCATGGCTGATCTTGTGTCATCTGTACCCTCACTCCCTACACCCCACCACCACTGAAATATTTTGAGGCAAATTTCAGACATTATATCATTTCATTTGTAAATGCTTCTCTAAGAGAGAAGAGATAAGAACTTAAAACAAACAGAAAAACATAACCACAGTACCATTTTCACATCGTAAAAACATAACAACACTCCTTAAATCATTAAATATTCCATTACTATGTAGATTTCTCTGGTTTTCTTATAAAAATAATTTATAATTGGTAGATTCAAATTAAGATTTGAGCAAAGTCCATACATTGCATTTACTTGGTATGTGATGAAGAAGTTTTCATCCCCATTTTACAAACAAAATCAGAGAGGATAATCTGTTCCGTATTTTTTTTTTTTTTGTGGTATGCGGGCCTCCCTCTGCTGTGGCCTCTCCCGTTGCGGAGCACAGGGTCCGGACGCGCAGGCTCAGCGGCCATGGCTCACGGGCCCAGGCGCTCCGCGGCATGTGGGATCCTCCCGGACTGGGGCGCGAACCCGGGTCCCCTGCATCGGCAGGCTGACGCGCAACCACTGTGCCACCAGGGAAGCCCTCTGTTCCGTATTTTTTAAATGTATATTGCATCAGACATTGAAGCAGGATTTGGGGGTACAAAGATTAAGAAGTCAAAGCCCCTGCTCTCTGTGGACTCAATTTTGCACTCCTGAAGTTCTGTGAATATTTCTATCACAGAACTTATTACATTATATCATAATTATGTGTTTTTGTGTCCTCATTCTAAACTATATAGTAAATTCCTTAAAGGCAGCTGTCATCTCACGTTCAACACTTTATCCTTAATACCTAACATAGTCCCTGGCACATAGCAAGTATTTAATAACTATGGGAAACTGAATAATTTTGTCTGATTGGGCAATGGGAAACAGTGAATAGTTTCAAGCATGTCAGTGACAATATAAGATTTTTCAATGTAGGTAGTTACTCAAGTTGCCAAATGGATTGGAGGCATTATAGACTGTAGGCAGGGAGAATTGGAAGGAAGTTACTTCAGGAATTCAGGATAGAGAGGATGGGGACGAGAACCAGATCAGAGGCAGTGAGGATAGAGAGGAAACAGATTGGAGTTATTGAGAAGGTGATTTTGATAGCACTTGTAAGTAATTCCTTAGATATGCAGAGTGAGAGTGAAAAGTTCCAGGATTCAAGTTTGGATAATGATGGTACCACTAACAGAGATTCAGAATAAAAAGAAGAGGCAGGTATGGGGTGCGGAAAGCAAATTCAATTTGAAGTGTGTGTGATGTTCAGGTGGCATTATCCAGTAGGATGTGTGAGATCAATGATCAGGAGAGAGATTATAAGTGAAAGTATAGATCTAGGAGTCATGAGCATTTAGGTGGTTGTTAAAAGCTAGATAGCAGATACCATCACTCAGGGAGAGGACATGTAGTGCAAATGGAAGTGACCTGAGGGTGAGATCCAGGGGAACTCTGAAACTTACAGAGAGGGTAGAAAATGAGAATCCCGTAAAAACAATGGAGAGGGAAAAGCCAGAGGTATTGAAAGAAAGGTAAGAAAGTGTGGAGCCACAAAAGCCAAGGGAGGAGAGTTTCAAGAGAGTGGGAATAGGAGAGGTTGGTACTTGTGTGTGTGTGTGTGTGTGTGTGTGTGTGTGTATGTAGGAATTGTGATAGTGGCAACTAGTTAAGTGTCGCTAGGATGTGGGATGTGGTGAGGAGAGTATGGCCAGTTGAGCACTCATCCCAAAGAGCCTTGAACACCAGACTAAGCCTCCAGGGCTTCATTATATAGGGGATAAGGAGCACTTGAGGGACTTTAAAGACCAGTTGATCTAGTCTTTGTGGTGGTTTAGAAAGGTTAGCCTTAGACAGTGAAGAGGATGCTATGGGGGAGTGGGACTGGAGAAAAGAGCTCATTGGAGTGGAATGGAGTAGCAGCTGGGTTGTTGAGGAAAGCAAAGACTTCCAAGCTATTTAGCGGGTAAAACTGGGAAGCATCAAAAGTAGCTAATACTTAGTTGAACATTTACTACATGCTTACAGGTATTACCTTATTTAATCCTCATAACCACTCAATGAAATAGATAAGAGTATAGCCCTCATTTTAGGCATCAGGAAATTAATGCACAGAAAGATGATGAGGGTCAAAAACTAGTACATGGAATAGCCTAGATTAAATCCCAGGTGTTTGGGTTCAACCCACTCTCAATCTTTATTTGCTTTGCCTTGGTTAGATATGGGGACTGATGGGAGTTTTAGTTGGAATTAAGTCCAAATTTGAGTTAGCAGAGATTCAAGTAACAATACATAAATGTATTCCTCTTTTATCCTAAAGCTTATGGGTGGGCTCCTACTAGCTCTATCATCTCCAGGGTATATACCTCAACATGATGGTACAAGATAGAACTCCAGCCATCATATTCATGTTTCAAGCAGCAAAATAAGAAGTAAAAGGAGAAGAATGGTGCACATACTGGGGAAAAACAAGCAATCTCAACTATAAGAGAAACCCCATGATCCTGATATAGGTGTCACCAACTGGAATAGAGTAGAGGAAACCTGTTGGAATGAACATTTTTTGAGGGGGTATATTTCTCTCTTCTTCTGGTAATAATACCTTTTGTTTTTGAGGAGAGCTGTTTTTTTCTCCTCCAATCATGGAGTTCTAGTAGAGACTTCCAATCATAGTATCCCTCTCCCTGGTCACCATTGATTTGATTGGTTGAGGTAAGTGTAGGTCACCTAGGTCAGGAAATCAGAATTCTTCCCTAGAGTTTTTCTAACTGAATCCGGGTAAAAATATTCTGTCCTACTTTTCTGGCAAAACTTGGAGATGTATAGCTCAGGAACTTGTGGTAGTTCTTTTATAGCCACGGGGAGGAAATTGGTCTAAGAGAATAAAATGAACAGGTAAGGATGAGAGACAGAAAGAAAGAAATCTATTTGTGTTTAAGTATCTGGTCTTACTTGAACTTGAGGCTCACTTACATTCTTCCCCTTCCTGTAATTATGTCACCTTTTAATACATTCCTCCTTTTGCCTGAATTAAAGTTGTGTTTTAGTTCACTTGCAATCAATAATATTCTAAATAATACTGTGCTCTTAAAAGTAATTTTCGAATCAATGTTGAAGTTGCATTTAGGGCTTGTGTGTGTGGGAAGTAAGGTACAGTCAGTAGTGGCCAAAAACAGGAAAATTATTTTTGAGACTGTATAGTGTATGCGAGAAACAATAAGGCCTTGAACTAACAGTGTCAGTAGGTACTTTAATTCCTAGCTAGGATTGTCATGCCCAGTCTTTCTTAGACATGGAGTTGATTTCCCACCTATCAGCTGGTCATTTTTACATAGTTGCAATGTATTTGTGCATATAAGTTGCCTGGTCACTATTCAATTTAAACATTTTTATTTAAATCTTTGGGCATAGCTGTTTTAAAATGTTACTAGTTCCAACATCTGTGTCATCTCAGGGTCCATTTTTAGCAACTTTTTTTGATTATGGGTCATATTTTCGCCTTTCTTCGTATATATGTTAGTTTGAAATGGACTTTGTAGAAGATGTGTTGTAGAGAATCTGCACTACATTTTGTTCCTTTGAAAAATATTGTTTTGTTTTGTTTTCATAAGCAGTTAACTTGGCTGAACTCAAATATAAACTGTCTCTTCTGAGGTGGGCAGCACTTACAATATTTATTCAGTTCTTTCAGCTTTAGCTAGACTGCCTGGAGGATGCTTCCTACATTTATAGTTGACCAGAGATTTGGACAAAGTTTATACACAAAATTTAGGGCTCTCACTCTTTGAATCCTTTTCAGGATTTTACACCCATACTTTCCAGCTGCTGTAGGTGAACTGAAACTCTGTCCTCTGGTTCTTCATGCGAGTAAGACTGAAGGTTTTCTATACCAGATTTAGACACTCAGTAGGGAACTGATTGTGACTTGCCCTCTGGCTAAAAGCTCTAAAAAATTGAAATATCACCTAATTTTGTTCCTTTCTTTCAAGTTCAGAATTTCCTTTAGTTTATGCCTGCTTTATGTTGCTTGATAGTGCCTTTAGGTAGTTGTTTGTTTGTTTGTTTATTTTTTTGTTTTTCATATTTTGCCCAAAATACATAGTTGTTGTCTGAGGGAGGGAGATACTTAGCCTTTACCAGAAACCAGAACCTTCCTGGTCATGGTTATTTAACTTATAACCAATGTAGCAAAATAGTTCCAGTGATGTTGTAAGAAAACATACTCAGTACCTAGGTGTTACATCCAGAAGATATGGCTTGCCAATGGATATTTTTACAAATACACAAGGTCAGTGTGATAGTGTTTCAGGGTGACATGTTTGGGAGTGTAAGAAGGTGGGTAAGCAGGAACTTGGGACTTCTTGTGAGCTAACAGCTTCACTCTTGACAGACCTAATCCCACTGCCACCTACTTGTCTCTTTGAATATATCCTATTTTGATATCTCCTAGAAACCTCTACTAAAAATATTTGAGCTTATTGTAGTAAACTATAAATTCTTTACAACTTACAAGCCAGAATGCCAGACTAATTTCCCCATTGAGTCCTTCATCACATCTATCTAGGATGGAGAAAAGTAGACAAATTAAAATATTTTTAGCAAATTGAATGTTCAGAGATTAATGACATATGAAAGGGAATAATAGAGAGGGTAAAAGTATGAATTTCAGTTTTCTGTCTTGGGCAGTTGAATAGATGGTGAATACAGGATAAATACAAGAAATACAGGAAAAATTCAAGAAAGATTTAGTTGTTAATAGGGTATAATTCAGCAGAAAAACAAGCCAAAAAATAAAGTACTTAAAAACATCTATTGGATTTAACAACTAGGAGGAAGACTTTGTTTACCTTGGATATTGCAATTTCAGTAGAGTGGTAGACCATGTAGGCCAGGTTGCAGTGGGTTGAGGAGTTGTATGGGTGTGGTAGACTAAAACATGTGGCTTCAGTTAACCATACCTCCCAGTAATTATGCCTTGTGAAATTTCCTCTCCTTGCATCTGGGTTGGCCTTGTGAGTCAGTTTAACAAATAGAATGCAGTATAATTGGATGCTGCCTAATTTCCAAGCATAGGTCATAGAAAGCCATGAAGTTTCTTTCTTCCTCAGTCTGTCTTTTGGAATGCTAAGCCACCATGGAAAAAGTCTGATCTCCCTGTGGGATGTACCACATGCAGAGGGCCTGAGATAACACGAAAAGGGATAGAAATCCACTGAAGCCAAATTTTCAGATATCCCCACCAAGACAGCAGGCATGTGTGTGAACCTGTCTTGGATCCTCCACACCAAACCAGCCACCAGCTGAATGCCACCTAGTGACTCCAGTAATGCTTTCTGGAGTAGAATTGTCCAGTGGACCTTAGCTTAATTGCTGAAATGCACAATAGTGAGTATAATAAAATTACTATTTTTTAACTCACTAAGTTCTGGGTCATTTTATTATGGAGCAATATATGAATTTGACATTTGGATTGAGATAATAGAACATAGAGCAATGAGGTAGTGGAAGGTGTAAGTGTAATAGCTCTGGAAAAGGAAAATCAGATGATAGCTGAAGATGCTCATGAGATTGAGGGAGGCCTTTTTTTTAATGGAAGAGTCTTGGGAAAGTTTATATTCTTTAAAAAAGCCAAGAGAAAAATAAAGTTGAAGATAAAGGAGAGAATACGATTAATCCACTGAGTTTTCCAAGGAGAAAGGAAAGGATGACATCCAAACTTCTAGTGGATGGGCTGGCCTTGAAAACAAAAATGGGACAACTTCAGCCACTAAAAATAGATGTCTGACCTCCTTAAAATCTTTAGAAATAATCTAACTTTCCCACATGCTGCATTCCAGATGTGGAATGTCCAGACCTTGCTGGGCAGTAATGCCTCCCCCAAGAAAGAGTTGGAGAGATGGTAGTAGATTAAATTTTATTGTTTCAAGGGTAAAGAATTTCAGCTTATAACAAAGTTCAAGGAAGGATCATGAAAAAAGATAATTGGAAATAAGGAGAAGGAACAGGGGGGTACAGGATTGTGGATGAATATGAAAATTGAAGGGAGTTAAGATAATGACAAAACTTGGAACAGAAAATAAGCTGGTCCAGAAGCCAAATTCCTCAGTGAATGCAAGAGAGTAAATAGGAGGTTGGTAAATGATGCTGTTCTATAACAGTATTATAAGATAAGGGCATGAACTTCAGAGGAAGATCCTGTGCATGAGAGAAGAAAACAGCAATTGGGAGCAAGCAGAACACGGATTCTGTTTCTCTGGTTTTTAGTGAAGAGCATCATCTACCATAGAGAGGAGGCGAGCATGTGATATCCTCAGGGAAGAGCAAGCTTTCACCATGGAGGAAGAAAGGATATGACCAGGTTATTGTGTTATTTTTAAACATCTTTATTGGAGTATAATTGCTTTACAATTGTGTATTAGTTTCTGCTTTATAACAAAGTGAATCAGTTATACATATACCTATGACCCCATATCTCTCACTCTTGCATCTCCCTCCCTCCCACCCTCCCTATCCCACCCCTCTAGGTGGTCACAAAGCACAGAGCTGATCTCCCTATGCTATGCAGCTGCTTCCCACTAGTGATCTATTTTACCTTTGGAAGTGTATATATGTCCATGCCACTCTCTATCTCCCTGTGCTATGCGGCTGCTTCCCACTAGCTATCTATTGTACGTTTAGTAGTGTATATATGTCCATGGCACTCTCTCACTTTGTCACAGCTTACCTTTCCCCTCCCCGTATCCTCAAGTCCATTCTCTAGTACGTCTGTGTCTTTATTCGCGTCTTGCGCCCAGGTTTTTCATGACCATATATATATACATATATATATATATATATATATATATTTTTTTTTTAGATTCCATATATATGTGTTAACATACGGTACTTGTTTTTCCCTTTCTGACTTACTTCACTCTGTATGACAGACTCTATGTCCATCCACTCCACTACAAATAACTCAATTTCGTTTCTTTTTAGGGCTGAGTAACATTCCTTTATATATATATGTGCCACATCTTCTTCATCCATTCATCTGTTGATGGACACTTAGGTTGCTTCCATGTCCTTCCTGGCTATTGTAAATAGAAGTGCAATGAACATTTTGGTACATGAAAATTTTGAATTATGGTTTTCTCAGGGTATATGCCCAGTAGTGGGATTCCTGGGTCGTATGGTAGTTCTACTTTTAGATTTTTAAGGAACTGCCATACAGTTCTCCATAGTGGCTGTATCAATTTACATTCTCACCAACAGCACAAGAAGGTTCCCTTTTCTCCACACCCTCTCCAGCATTTGTTGTTTGTAGATTTTTTAATGATGGCCATTCTGACCAGTGTGAGATGATATCTCATTGTAGTTTTGATTTGCATTTCTCTAATGATTAATGATGTTGAGCATTCTTTCATGTGTTTGTTGGCAATCTGTATATCTTCTTTGTTCCTTTGCTGTGCAAAAGCTTTTAAGTTTCATTAGGTCCCATTTGTTATTTTAATTTCCATTTATCTAGGAGGTGGGTCAAAAAGGATCTTGCTTTGATTTATGTCATAGAGTGTTTGCCTATGTTTTCCTCTGAGAGTTGCATACTGTGTGGCCTTAAATTTAGGTCTTTCATCCATTATGCCTTTCTTTTTCTGTGTGTGTATGTTGTTAGGGAGAGTTCTAAATTCATTCTTTTACATGTAGCTGTCCAGTTTTCACAGCACCGCTTATTGAAGAGGCTCTCTTTTCTCCACTGTGTATTCTTGCCTCCTTTATCAATGATAAGGTGACCATATGTGCGTGGGTTTATCTCTGGGTTTTCTGTCCTATTCCATTGATCTATATTTCTGTTTTTGTGCCAGTACCATACTGTCTTGATTACTGTACCTTTGTAGTATTCTCTGAAGTCAGGAAGGCTGATTCCTACAGCTACTTTTTTCTTTCTCAAGATTGCTTTTGGGTATTTGGGGTCTTTTGTGTTTCCATACAAATTGTGAAATTTTTTGTTCTGCTTCTGTGAAAAATGCCAGTGGTACTTCGATAGGAATTGCATTGAATCTGTAGATTGCTTTGGATAGTATAGTCATTTTCACAATGTTAATTCTTCCACTCCAAGAACATGGTGTATCTCTCCATCTGTTTGTATGCTCTTTAATTTCTTTCATCAGTGTCTTATACTTTTCAGCATACAGGTCTTTTGTCTCCTTAATTAGTTTATTCATAGGTATATAATTCTTTTTGTGGCAGTGGTAAATGGGAGTGTTTTCTAATTTCACTTTCAGATTTTTCATCATTAGTGTATAGGAATGCAAGAGATTTCTGTGCATTAATTTTGTATCCTGCTATTTTACCAAATTCAATTATTAGCTCTAGTAGTTTTCTGGTAGCATCTTTAGGATTCTCCATGTATAGTATCATGTCATCTGCAAACAGTGTCATCTTTACTTCTTCTTCCCCAATTTGGATTACTTGTATTTCTTTTTCTTCTCAGATTGCTGTGGCTAACACTTCCAAAACTATGTTCAATAATAGTGGTGAGAATGGGCAACCTTGTCTTTTTCCTGATCTTAGCGGAAATGGTTTCAGTTTTTAACCATTGAGGATGGTGTTGGCTGTGGTTTTGTCATATATGGCCTGTATTATGTTGAGGAAAGTTCCCTCTATGCCTATTTTCTGGAGGGTGTTTTCCATAAATCGGTGTTGAATTTTGTCAAAAGCTTTCTCTGTATCTATTGAGAATATCATATGGTTCTTCTCCTTCAATTTGTTAATATGGTGTATCACATTGATTGATCTGAGTATAATGAAGATTCCTTGCATTCCTGGGGTAAACCCCAACTGATCATGGTTTATGATCCTTTTAATATGCTTTTGGATTCTGTTTGCTAGTATTTTGTTGAGGATTTTTTCATCTATGTACATCAGTGATATTGGCCTGTCATTTTCTTTCTTTGTGACATCTTTGTATGGTTTTGCTATCAGGGTGATGGTGGCCTCGTGGAATGAGTTTGGGAATGTTCTTCCCTCTGCTATATTTTGGAAGAGTTTGAGATGATACGTGTTATTTCTCTAAATTTTTGGTAGAATTCGCCTGTGAATCCATCTTGTCCTGGGCTTTTGTTTGTTGGAAGATTTTTTTAAATTTTTCTTAACATCTTTATTGGAGTATAATTGCTTTACAATGGTGTGTTAGTTTCTGCTTTATAACAAAGTGAATCACTTATACATATACACATGTTCCCATGTATCTTCCCTCTTGCGTATCCCTCCTTCCCACCCTCGTTATCCCACCCCTCTAGGTGATCAGAAAGCACCAAGCTGATCTCCCTGTGCTATGTGGCTGTGTTGGAAGATTTTTATTCAGAGTTTCAATTTCAGTTCTTGTGATTGATCTGTTCATATTTTCCCTTTCTTCCTGGTTCAGTCTCGGAAGTTTGTGCATTTCTAGGAATTTCTCTGTTTCTTCCACGTTGTCCATTTTATTGGCATATAGTTGCTTGTAGTAATCTCTCATGATCCTTTGTATTTATGCAGTGTCAGTTTTTTCTTCTCCTTTTTCATTCTAATTCTAGTGATTTGAGTCTTCTCCCTTTTTTTCTTGATGAGTTTGTCTAATGGTTTATCAATTTTATTTATCTTCTCAAAGAAACAACTTTTAGGTTTTTTAATCTTTGCTATCATTTCCTTCATTTCATTTTCAGTTATTTCTCATCTGATCTTTATGATTCCTTTTCTTCAGCTAACTTTGGGAATGTTTTGTTCTTCTTCCTCTAATTGATTTAAGTGTAAGGTTAGGTTGTTTATTTGATATGTTTCTTGTTTCTTTTTTTTTTAACATCTTTATTGGAGTATAACTGTTTTACAATAGTGTGTTAGTTTCTCCTTTACAACAAAGTGAATCAGTTATACATATACATATGTTCCCATATCTCTTCCCTCTTGCATCTCCCTCCCTACCACCCTCCCTATCCCACCCCTCTCGGTGGTCACAAAGCACAGAGGTGATCTCCCTGTGCTTTGCGGCAGCTTCCCACTAGCTAT
>NC_041234.1:43263611-43270320 GCF_002837175.3 Physeter macrocephalus | reverse complement strand
GTTCCCTTTTCTCCACACCCTCTCCAGCATTTATTGTTTCTAGAGTTTTTGATGATGGCCAATCTGACCGGTGTGAGATGATATCTCATTGTCGTTTTGATTTGCATTTCTCTAATGATTAATGATGTTGAGCATTCTTTCATGTGTTTGTTGGCGATCTGTATATCTTCTTTGGAGAAATGTCTATTTAGTTCTTCTGCCCATTTTTGGATTGGGTTGTTTGTTTTTTTGTTATTGAGCTGCATGAGTTGCTTATAAATTTTGGATATTAGTCCTTTGTCAGTTGCTTCGTTTGCAAATATTTTCTCCCATTCTGAGGGTTGTCTTTTGGTCTTGTTTATGGTATCCTTTGCTGTGCAAAAGCTTTTAAGTTTCATTAGGTCCCATTTGTTTATTTTTGTTTTTATTTCCATTTCTCTAGGAGATGGGTCAAAAAGGATCTTGCTGTGATTTATGTCATAGAGTGTTCTGCCTATGTTTTCCTCTAAGAGTTTGATATTGTCTGGCCTTACATGTAGGTCTTTAACCCATTTTTAGTTTATTCTTGTGTGTGGTGTTAGGGAGTGTTCTAATTTCATACTTTTACATGTAGCTGTCCAGTTTTCCCAGCACCACTTATTGAAGAGGCTGTCTTTTCTCCACTGTATATCCTTCCCTCCTTTATCAAAGATAAGGTGACCATATGTGTGTGGGTTTATCTCTGGGCTTTCTATCCTGTTCCATTGACCTATATTTCTGTTTTTGTGCCAGTACCATACTGTCTTGATTACTGTAGCCTTGTAGTATAGTCTGAAGTCAGGGAGCTTTATTCCTCCAGCTCCATTTCTCGTTCTCAAGATTGCTTTGGCTATTTGGGGTCTTTTGTGTTTCCATACAAATTGTGAAATTTTTTGTTCTAGTTCTGTAAAAAATGCCAGTGGTAATTTGATAGGGATTGCATTGAATCTGTAGATTGCTTTGGGTAGTAGAGTCATTTTCACAATGTTGATTCTTCCAATCCAAGAACATGGTATATTTCTCCACCTATTTGTATCATCTTTAATTTCTTTCATCAGTGTCTTATAGTTTTCTGCATACAAGTCTTTTGTCTCCTTAGGTAGGTTTATTCCTAGATATTTTATTCTTTTTGTTGCAATGGTAAATGGGAGTGTTTTCTTAATTTCACTCTCAGATTTTTCATCATTAGTGTATAAGAATGCCAGAGATTTCTGTGCATTAATTTTGTATCCTGCTACTTTACCAAATTCATTGATTAGCTCTAGTAGTTTCCTGGTAGCATCCTTAGGATTCTCTATGTATACTATCAGTAATCAAGACAGTATGGTACTGGCACAAAAACAGAAATATAGATCAATGGAACAGGATAGAAAGCCCAGAGATAAACCCACACACATATGGTCACCTTATCTTTGATAAAGGAGGGAAGGATATACAGTGGAGAAAAGACAGCCTCTTCAATAAGTGGTGCTGGGAAAACTGGACAGCTACATGTAAAAGTATGAAATTAGAACAATCCCTAACACCACTAGTTCTGTGAAAAATGCTAGTGGTAGTTTGATAGGGATTGCATTGAATCTGTAGATTGCTTTGGGTAGTAGAGTCATTTTCACAATGTTGATTCTTCCAATCCAAGAACATAGTATATTTCTCCACCGATTTGTATCATCTTTAATTTCTTTCATCAGCGTCTTATAGATTTCTGCATACAAGTCTTTTGTCTCCTTAGGTAGGTTTATTCCTAGATATTTTATTCTTTTTGTTGCAATGGTAAATGGGAGTGTTTTCTTAATTTCACTCTCAGATTTTTCATCATTAGTGTATAAGAATGCCAGAGATTTCTGTGCATTAATTTTGTATCCTGCTACTTTGCCAAATTCATTGATTAGCTCTAGTAGTTTTCTGGTAGCCTCCTTAGTATTCTCTATGTATAGTATCATGTCATCTGCAAACAGTGACAGCTTTACTTCTTCTTTTCCTATTTGGATTCCTTTTATTTCTTTTTCTTCTCTGATTGCTGTGGCTAGAACTTCCAAAACTATGTTGAATAAGAGTGGTGAGAGTGGGCAACGTTGTCTTGTTCCTTATCTAAGTGGAAAAGTTTTCAGTTTTTCACCGTTGAGGACGATGTTGGCTGTGGGTTTGTCATATATGGCCTTTATTATGTTGAGGAAAGTTCCCTCTATGCCTACTTTCTGCAGGGTTTTTATCATAAATGGGTGTTGAATTTTGTGAAAAGCTTTCTCTGCATCTATTGAGATGATCATATGGTTTTTCTTCTTCAGTTTGTTGATATGGTGTGTCACGTTGATTGATTTGCGTATATTGAAGAATCCTTGCATTCCTGGAATAAACCCCACTTGATCATGGTGTATGATCCTTTTAATGTGCTGTTGGATTCTGTTTGCTAGTATTTTGTTGAGGATTTTTGCATCTATGTTCATCAGTGATATTGGCCTGTAGTTTTCTTTCTTTGTGATGTATTTCTCTGGTTTTGGTATCAGGGTGATGGTGGCCTCATAGGTTGAGTTTGGGAGTGTTCCTCCCTCTGCTATATTTTGGGAGAGTTTGAGGAGGATAGGTATTAGCTCTTCTCTAAATGTTTTATAGAATTCGCCTGTGAACCCATCTGGTCCTGGGCTTTTGTTTGTTGGAAGATTTTTAACCACAGTTTCAATTTCAGTGCTTGTGATTGGTCTGTTCATATTTTCTATTTCTTCCTGGTTCAGTCTCGGCAGCTTGTGCATTTCTAAGAATTTGTCCATTTCTTCCAGGTTGTCCATTTTATTGGCATACAGTTGCTTGTAGTAATCTCTAATAATCTTTTGTATTTCTGCAGTGTCAGTTGTTACATCTCCTTTTTCATTTCTAATTCTATTGATTTGAGTCTTCTCCCTTTTATTCTTGATGAGTCTGGCTAATGGTTTATCAATTTTATTTATCTTCTCAAAGAACCAGCTTTTAGTTTTATTGATCTTTGCTATTGTTTCCTTCATTTCTTTTTCATTTATTTCTGATCTGATCTTTATGATTTCTTTCCTTCTGCTAAATTTGGGGTTCTTTTGTTCTTCTTTCTCTAATTGCTTTAGGTGCAAAGTTAGGTTGTTTATACGAGATGTTTCCTGTTTCTTAAGGTAGGATTGTATTGCTATAAACTTCCCTCTTAGAACTGCTTTTGCTGCATCCCATAGGTTTTGGGTCGTCGTGTCTCCATTGTCATTTGTTTCTAAGTATTTTTTGATTTCCTCTTTGATTTCTTCAGTGATCACTTCGTTATTAAGTAGTGTATTGTTTAGCCTGCATGTGTTTGTATTTTTTACAGATGTTTTCCTGTAATTGATATCTAGTCTCATAGTGTTGTGGTCAGAAAAGATACTTGATATGATTTCAATTTTCTTAAATTTGCCAAGGCTAGATTTGTGACCCAATATATGATCTATCCTGGAGAATGTTCCATGAGCACTTGAGAAAAATGTGTATTCTGTTGTTTTTGGATGGAATGTCCTATAAATATCAATTAAGTCCATCTTGTGTAATGTATCATTTAAAGCTTGTGTTTCCTTATTTATTTTCATTTTGGATGATCTGTCCATTGGTGAAAGTGGGGTGTTAAAGTCCCCTACTATGATTGTGTTACTGTCGATTTCCCCTTTTATGGCTGTTAGTATTTGCCTTATGTATTGAGGTGCTCCTATGTTGGGTGCATAAATATTTACAATTGTTATATCTTCTTCTTGGATCGATCCCTTGATCATTATGTAGTGTCCTTCTTTGTCTCTTGTAATAGTTTTTATTTTAAAGTCTATTTTGTCGGATATGAGAATTGCTACTCCAGCTTTCTTCTGATTTCTATTTGCATGCAATATCTTTTTCCATCCCCTCACTTTCAGTCTGTATGTGTCCCTAGGTCTGAAGTGGGTCTCTTGTAGACAGCATATATATGGGTCTTGTTTTTGTATCCATTCAGCCAGTCTGTATCTTTGGGTGGGAGCATTTAATTCATTTACATTTAAGGTAATTATCGATATGTATGGTCCTATTACCATTTACTGAATTGTTTCGGGTTGTTCTTGTAGGTCTTTTCCTTGTCTTTTGTTTCTTGCGTAGAGAAGTTCCTTTAGCATTTGTTGTAAAGTTGGTTTGGTGTTGCTGAACTCTCTCAGCTTTTGCTTGTCTGTAAAGATTTTAATTTCTCCTCTCAGTCCCTTTCTTTTTCTCTTCTTCTTCTGGGACCCCTATAATTTGAATGTTGGTGCATTTAATGTTGTCCCAGTGGTCTGTGAGACTGTCCTCAATTCCTTTCTTTCTTTATTCTGCTCTGAAGTAGTTTTTTCCACTATTTTATCTTCCAGGTCACTTATCCATCATTCTGCCTCAGTTTTTCTGCTACTGATCCCATCTAGAGTATTTTTCATTTCATTCATTGTGTTGCTCATCGTTGCTTGCTTCCTCTTTATTTCTTCTAGGTCCTTGTTAACTGTTTCTTGCAATTTGTCTATTCTATTTCCAAGATTTTGAATCATCTTTACTATCATTATTCTGAATTCTTTTTCAGGTAGACTGCCTATTTCCTCTTCATTTGTTAGGTCTGGTGTGTTTTTATCTTGCTCCTTCATCTGCTGTGTGTTTTTCTGTCTTCTCATTTTGCTTATCTTACTGTGTTTGGGGTCTCCTTTTTGCAGGCTGCAGGTTCGTAGTTCGCTTGGTTTTGGTGCCTGTCCCCAGTGGCTAAGATTAGTTCAGTGGGTTGAGTAGGTTTCCTGGTTGGGGGGAATAGTGCCTCTGTTCTGGTGGATTAGCCTGTATCTTGTCTTTCTGGTGGGCAGGTCTACGTCTGGTGGTGTGTTTGGGGATGTTGGTAGCCTTATTATGATTTTAGGCAGCCTCTCTGCTAATGGATGGGGCTGTAGACCTGTCTTGCTCTTTGTTGGGGATCGGGTGTCCAGCACTGTTTGTTGCTGGTCCTTGAGTGAAGCTGGGTCTTGGTGTTGAGATGGAGATCTCTGGGAGATTTTCACCGTTTGATATTGCGTGGAGCTGGGAGGTCTCTTGTGGACCAGTGTCCTGATGTTGGTTCTCCCTCCTCAGAGACACAGCCCTGATGCCTGCCTGGAGCACCAAGAGCCTTTAATCCCCACAGCTCAAAATAAAAGGGAGAAAAAATAGAAAGTAAAGAAAAGGAAGGAAGGAAGGAAGGAAGGAAGGAAGGAAGGAGGAGAGGAAGAAAGGGAGGAAGAGAGGAAGGAAGGGAGGAAGGAAGGAAGAAAGCAGGGAAGGAGGGAAGAAAGGAGGGAAGAAAGAAAGAAAGAAAGAAAGGGGAAGACAAAATAAAGTAGCATAAAATATAGTTATTAAAATAAAAAATAATTATTAAGGAGAAAAATTTCTATTTAGAAAAAAAAACAAAAAACAAAAAATGGGTCGGCCTAACCCTAGGACAAATGGTGGAAACAAAGCTATAGAGACAAAATCTCACATAGCAGCACACACATATACACTCACAAAAAGAAAAAAGGGGAAAATAATAGTATATCTTGCTCCCAAAGTCCACCTCCTCAACTTGGGATATTTCGCTGTCTATTCAGGTTTTGCACAGATGCAGAGCACTTCAAGTTGATTGTGGAGCTTTAGTCAGCTGCTTTTGAGGCTTCTGGGAGAGACCTCCCCCTCTCCTCTTTGTTTGCACAGCTCCTGGGGTTCAGCTTTGGACTTGGCCCCGCCTCTGCGTGTAGGTCGTACGAGGGCTTCTGCCCTTCGCTCAGACAGGACGGGGTTAAAGGAGCAGCTGATTCGGGGGCTCTGGCACAGGCCTGGGGGAGGGAGGGGCACGGATGTGGGGCGAGCTTGCGGCGGCAGAGGCCGGTGTGACGCTGCACCGGCCTGAGGCGCGCCACGCGTTCTCCCGGGGAAGCTGTCCCTGGATCCCGGGACCCCGGCAGTGGCGGGCTGCACAAGCTCCTGCGAGGGTCGGTGTGGAGAGTGACCTGTGCTTGCACACAGTCCTCTTGGTGGCGGCAGCAGCAACCCTAGCAACCCACGCCCGTCTCTGCTCTCCGTGCCGACAGCCGCGACTCGCGCCGACAGCCGCGGCTCGCGCCCATTTCTCGAGCTCCTTTACGCGGTTGCCTTAATGCCCTCTCCTCACACCCCAGGAAGCAAAGAGGCAAGAAAAATTCTCCTGTCTCTTCAGCAGCTCCACGCCCGTTTCTGGAGCTCCGTTATGTGGTGCGCTTAATCCCCTCTCCTCTCACACCAGGAAACAAAGAAGCAAAAAAAAGTCTCTTGTCTCTTCGGTAGCTCCGTGCCCGTTTCTGGAGCTCCTTTAAGTGGCGCTCTTAAACCCCTCTCCTCGCCCACCAGGAAACAAAGAGGGTAGAAAATGTCTCTTGTCTCTTAGGCAGCTACAGACTTCAACCAGACTCCCTCCCGGCTAGCCGTGGCGCACTAGCCCCTTCAGGCTGTTTTCACTCTGCCAACAGCAGACCTTTCCTTGGGATCCGACTGAAGCCCGAGGCTCAGCTCCCAGCCCCGCCCGCCCCGGCGGGTGAGCAGACAAGCTTCTTGGGCTGGTGAGTGCCGGTCGGCACCGATCCTCTGTGGGGGAATCTCTCTGCTTTGCCCTCCGCACCCCGCTGCTGCGCTCTCCTCCGAGGCTCCGGAGCTTCCCCCTCCGCCACCCGCAGTCTCCGCCCGCGAAGGGGCTTCTAGTGTG
>NC_041234.1:43224293-43263601 GCF_002837175.3 Physeter macrocephalus | reverse complement strand
TTCTTTTTTCTTTTGCCCTACCCAGGTACGTGGGGGAGTTTCTTGCCTTTTGTGAGGTCTGAGGTCTTCTGCCAGCGTTTGGTGGGTGTTCTATAGGAGAAGTTCCACGTGTAGCTGTATTTCTGATGTATCTGTGAGGAGGAAGTTGATCTCTGCGTCTTACTCTTCCGCCATCTTGCCTCGATCTCTGAATTCATATCTCTCTTGTTTCTTAAGGTAGGATTTTATTGCTATAAAGTTTCGACTTAGAACTGCTTTTGCTGCATCCCATAGTGTTGGTTCATCATGTTTTCATTGTCATTGGTTTATAGTTATTTTTTGATTTCCCTATGATTTTTTCAGGGATCTCTTGGTTTAATAGTGTATTTTTCAGCCTCCATATGTTTGTAATTTTTACAGATTTTTACCTGTGATTGATATTTAGTCTCATAGCATTGTGGTCGGAAAATATACTTGATACTATTTCAATTTTCTTAAATTTACCAAGGCTTGATTTGTGACTCAAGATATGATCTATCCTGGAGAATGTTCCATGCGCAAATGAGAAGAAAGTGTATTCTGCTGTTTTTGGATAGAATGTCCTCTAAATATCAGTGAAGTCTGTCTTGTTTAATGTATAATTTAAAGCTTGTGTTTCCTTATTTATTTTCATTTTGGATGATGTGTCAATTGGTGAAAGTGGTGTGTTAAAGTCCCCTTTGATGATTCTGCCATGGAACAGAATAAAGAAAAAAGAAACAAAAGAAATGAAGACAACTTAAGAGACCTCTGGGACAACAATAAATGTACCAGCATTCACATAATAGGGGTCCCAGAAGGAGAAGAGAGAGAGAAAGGACCTGAGAAAATATTAGGAGTGATTATAGTGGAAAATTTCCCTAACATGGGAAAGGAAATAATGACCTAAGTCCAGGAAGTTCAGAGAGTCTCAGGCAGGCTATACCCAAGGGTAAACGTTCCGAGACACATAGTAATTAAATTGACAAAAATTAAAAACAAAGAATAATGATTAAAAGCAACAAGGGGAAAATGACAAAAAACATACAAAGGAACTCCCATAAGGTTAACAGTTGATTTCTCAGCTGAAACTCTACAAGCCAGATGGGAGTGGCTTGATATATTTAAAGTGATGAAAGGGAAGAGCCTACAACCAAGATTACCTGGCAAGGATCTCATTCAGATTCAGTGGAGAAATACAAAGCTTTACAGACAAGCAAAAGCTAAGAGAATTCAGCACCACCAAACCAGCTCTACAACAAATGCTAAAGGAAATTCTCTACGTGGGAAGCACAAGAGAAGAAAAAGGACCTACAAAAACAAACACAAAACGATTAACAAAATAGTAATAAGAACACACATATTGATAATTATGTTAAATGTTAATGGATTAAATGCTCCAACCAAAAGACATAGTGTTGCTGAATGGATACAAAACAAGATCCATATATATGCTGTCTACAAGAGACCCACTTCAGACCTAGGGACACATGCAGCCTGAAAGTGAGGGGATGGAAAAAGATATTCCATGTAAAGGAAATCAAAAGAAAGCTGGGGTAGCAATACTCATATCAGATAAAATAGACTTTAAAATAAAGAATGTTACACGAGACAAGGATGGACACTACATAATGATCAACGGATCAATCCAAGAAGAAGATATAACAATTATAAATATATATGCACCCAATATAGGAGCACCTCAATATATAAGGTAAATGCTAACAGTTATAAAAGAAGAAAGTGACAGTAACACAATAATAGTGGGAAACTTTAATACCTCATTTACACCAATGTACAGATCATCCAGGCAGAAAATTAATAAGGAAACATAGGTTTTAAATGACACATTGGGCCAGATAGATTTACAGCACATTCCATCCAAAAACAGCAGATTATAAATTGTTCTCAAGTGCACACGGAACATTCTCCAGGATAGATCACATCTTCGATCACAAATTAAGCCTCGGTAATTTTAAGAAAAGTGAAGTCATACCAAGCATCTTTTCCAAATCAACGCTATGATATTAGAAATAAATTACAGAGGAAAAAACCGTAAAAAACACAATCACATGGAGGCTAAACAATACTTTGCTAAATAACCAAGAGATCACTGAAGAAGTCAAAGAGGAAATTAAAAAAAAAAAAACCCTAGAGACAAATGACAATGAAAACACGATGATCCAAAACTTATGGGATGCAGTAAAAGCAGTTCTAAGAGGGAAGTTTACAGCAATACAATTCTACCTCAAAAAAAAGAAAAATCTCAGGTAAACAATCTCACCTTACACCTAAGGGAACTAGTGAAAGAAGAACAAACAAAACCCAAAGTTAGTAGAAGGAAAGAAATCATAATGATCAAAGCAAAAATCAATGAAATAGAAACAAAGAAAACCGTAGCAAATATCATTAAAACTAAAAGCAGGTTCTTTGAGAACATAAACAAAATTGATAAACCTTTAGCAAGACTCAACAACATAAAGAGGGAGAGGAGTCAAATTAAAAAAATGGAAATGAAAAAGGAGAAGTTACAATGGACACCACAGAAATACACAGCATCATAAGAGATTACTACAAGCAACTCTATTCCAATAAAATGGACAACCTGGAAAAAATGGACAAATTCTTAAAAAGGTATAACCTTCAATGAATGAACCAGGGAGAAATAGAAAATATGAACAGACCAATCACAAGTAATGAAATTGAAACTGTGATTAAAATCTTCCAACAAAGAAAAGTTCAGGACCAGATGACTTCAGAGGTGAGGTGAATTCTCTTAAACAATTAGAGAAGAGCTAACACCTTCACTTCTCAAACTCTTCCAAAAAATTGAAGAAGGAACACTC
Source organism: Physeter macrocephalus (assembly GCF_002837175.3). NCBI lineage: Eukaryota > Metazoa > Chordata > Mammalia > Artiodactyla > Physeteridae > Physeter > Physeter macrocephalus. The sequence goes on along the minus strand of NC_041234.1, from coordinate 43,260,758 downwards.
CCAAACTCATTCTATGAGGCCACCATCACACAGATACGAAAACCAGACAAAGATACTAAAATAAAAGAAAAATACAGACCAACATCCCTGTTGAATATAGATGCAAAAATCCTGACCAAAATACTAGCAAACAGGATCCAGCAATATATTAAAAGGGTCAAACACCATGACTAAGTGGGATTTACCCCAGGGATGCAAGGATTCTTCAATATATGCAAATCAATCAATGTGATACAACACATAACAAATTGAAGAATAAAAACCATATGATCATCTCAAAACATGCAGAAGAAGCTTCTGGCAAAATTCAGCACTTATTTATGATAAAAACTCTCCAGAAAGTGGTCATAGAGGGAAGCTACCTCAACATAATAAAGGCCATATACAACAAACCCAGAGCAAACATCATTTTCAATGGTGAAAAACTGAATACATTTCCTCTAAGATCATGAAGAAGATAAGGATGTTCACTCTCACCACTATTATTCAACATAGTTTTGGAAGTCTTAGCCACGGCAATCAGAGAAGAAAAAGAAATAAAAGGAATACAAACTGGAAAGGAAGAAGTAAAACTATCACTGTTTTTGATGACATGTTAGTATACATAGATTCCTAAAGATGCCACCAGAAAACCAGTAGAACTAATCAAAGGATTTGGTAAAGTTGCAGGATACAAAATAAATGCACAGAAATCTCTTGCATTCCTATATATTAACAACAAAAGATCAGAAAGAGAAATTAAGGAAACAATCCCATTCACCATTGCAACAAAATGAATTAAATACCTACGAATAAATCTACCTAAGGAGACAAAAGATCTATACTCAGGAAACTATAAGACACTGATGAAAGAAATCAAAGACGACACAAACAGATGGAGATATATACCAGGTTCTTGGATTAGAATAACTAATATTGTGAAAATGACTTCTTCCCAAAGCAAGCTACAGATTCAATGCAATCCCTATCAAAATAACAATGGCACTTTTTACAGAAGTAGAAAAAAAATCTTAAAATTTGTATGGAGACATAAAAGACACAAAAGAGCTAAAGCAAACTTGAGGGAAAAAAAACAGAGATGGAGGAATCAGACTCCCTGATTTCAGACTATACTACAAAGCTACAGTTATAAAGACAATATGATACTGGCACAAAAACAGAAATATAGGTCAATGGAACAAGATAGAAAGCCCAGAGATAAAGCCACGCACTTATGGTCAACTAATCTATGACAGAGGAGGCAAGGATCTACAGTGGAGAATGGACAGTCTCTTATTAAGTGCTGCTGGGACAACTGGACAGCTACATTGAAAAGAATGACATTAGAATATTCCCTAAAACCATACACAGAAATAAAGTCAAAATGGATTAAAGACTTAAATGTAAGACCGAACAGTAGAAAACTCTTAGAGGAAAACATAAGAACACTCTGACAAAAATCACAGCAAGATCTTTTTTGATCCGCCTCCTAGAGCAATGGAAATAACAAGAAAATAAAGAGACAGGATGTAATGAAACATAAAAGCTTTTTCATAGCAAAGGAAACTATAAACAAGACAAAAAGACAACTCTCAGAATGGGAGAAAATATTTGTAAACGAATTAACAGACAAAGGATTAATCTCCAAAATATATAACAGCTCATGCAGCTCACTATTAAAAAAACAAACAACCCAATCAAAAAATGGACAGAAGACCTAAATAGACATTTCTCCAAAGAAGACATACAGATGGCCAAGAGGCACATGAAAAGCTGCTCAACATCACTAATTATTAAAGTAATGCAAATCAAAACTACAATGAGGTATCAGCCAAGAGGCACATTAAAATCTGCTCAACATCACTAATTATTAGAGAAATGCAAATCAAAACTACAATGAGGTATCACCTCATACCCATTAGCATGGGCGTCATCAGAAAATCTACAAACAACAAATGCTGGAGAGGATGTGACGAAAAGGGAACTCTCTTGCCCTGTTGGTGGGAATGTAAACTGATACAGCCACTATGGAGAACAGTATGGAGGTTCCTTAAAAAAACTAAAAATAGAACTACCATACGACCCAGCAATCCCACTATTGGGCATATACCCTGAGAAAACCATAATTCAAAGAGTCATGTACCAAAATGTTCATTGCAGCTCTATTTACAATAGCCAGGACATGGAAGCAACCTAAGTGTCCATCAACAGATGAATGGATAAAGAAGATGTGGCATACATATACAATGGAATATTACTCAGCCATAAAAATGAATGAAACTGAGTTATTTGTAGTGAGGTGGATGGACCTAGAGACTCTCATACAGAGTGAAGCAAGTCAGAAAGAGAAAAACAAATGCCGTATGCTAACACATATATATGGAATCTAAAAAAAGAAAAAAAAAAAGAAAATGGTCAGAAGAACCTAGGGGCCAGATGGGAATAAAGATGCAGACCTACTACAGAATGGACTTGAGGATATGGGGAAGAGGAAGTGTAAGCTGGGACAAAGTGAGAGAGTGTCATCGATATATATACACTACCAAATGGAAAATAGATAGCTAGTGGGAAGCAGCCACATATCACAGGGAGATCAGCTCGGTGCTTTATGACCACCTAGAGGGGTGGGATAGGGAGGGTGGGAGGGAGGGAGATGCAAGAGGGAAGAGATATGGGGACATATGTATATGTATAACTGATTCACTTTGTTATAAGGCAGAAACTGGCACACCATTGTAAAGCAATTATACTCTAATTAAGATGTTTTTAAAAAGAAAACTAAAACCAGAATTACCATATGAGCCAGCAATCCCACTAATGAGCATATACCCATGGAAAACCATAATTCAAAAATACACATACACCCCAATGTTCATTTCAGCACTATTTACAATAGCTAGATCATGGAAGCAACCTAAATGCACATCAACAGATGAATGGATAAAGAAGATGTGACACATAGTTACAATGGAATATTAATCATCCATAAATAAGAATGAAACTTGGTCATGTGTAGAGACATGGATGGACCTAGAGACTCTTATACAGAGTGAAGTAAATCAGAAAGATAAGAACCAATATCGTATATTAACGCATATATGTGGAATCCAGAGAAATGGTACAGATGAACCAGTTGGCAAGGTAGAAATTGAGACAGAGATGTAGCGAACAAACGTATGGACACCAATGGGGGAAAGTGGCGGGGTGGTGGTGGTGTGATGAATTGGGAGATTGGGATTGACATATGTACACTTATATGTATAAAATAGATAACTAATAAAACCTGCTGTATAAAAAATAAATTAAATTAAATTTAAAAAAAGAAAAAGCTTTCCATTTCTCCAAAAGGCCATTGGCATTTTTTTTTAACATCTTTATTGGAGTATATTTGCTTTGCCATGGTGTGTTAGTTTCTGCTTGATAACAAACAAACTGAATCAGCTATGCATATACATATATCCCCATATCTCCTCCCTCTTGCCTCTCCCTCCCACCCTTCCTATTGCACCCCTCTAGGTGGTTACAAAGCACCAAGCTGATCTCCCTGTGCTATGCGTCTCCTTCCCACTAGCTGTCTCTTCTAAATTTGATAGTATATGTAAGTCTATACCAATCTCTCACTTATTCCCAGCTTACCTTTTCTCCTCCCCGTGTCCTCAAGTCCATCCTTATTCCTGTCCTGCCCCTAGGTTCTTCAGAACTTTTTTTTTTTAGATTCCTTATATGTGTTAGCATATGGTACTTGTTTTTCACTTTCTGACTTACTTCACTCTGTATGACAGACTCTAGGTCCATCCACCTCACTACAAATAACTCAATTTCATTTCTTTTTATGGCTGAGTAATATTCTATTGTATATGTGTTCCACATCTTCTCTATCCATTCATTTGTCAATGGACACTTAGGTTGCTTCCATATCCTGGCTATTGTAAATAATGCTTCAATGAACATTTTGGTACATGACTCTTTTTGAATTATTGTTTTCTCAGGGTATATGCCCAGTGGTGGGATTGCTGTGTCAGATGGTAGTTCTATTTTTAGTTTTTTAAGGAACTTCCATATTGTTCTCCATAGTGGCTGTATCAGTTTACATTCCCACCAACAGTGCAAGAGGGTTTCCTTTTCTCCACACCCTCTCCAGCATTTATTGTTTGTAGATTTTTTGATGATGGCCATTCTGACTGGTGTGAGGTGGTTCCATATTGTAGTTTTGATTTTCATTTCAATAATGATTAGTGATGATGAGCATCCTTTCATTTGTTTGTTAGGCCTTTGGAATTTTTATTGCACTGAATCAGTACCAATTGCACTGAATCTGTTGATCACTTTGGATGTTATTACCATCTTAAAAATATTAAATATTTTAATCCAAGAACCAAAATGTCTTTCCATTTCTGTAGGTCTTTGATTTTTTCAGTGTATACATCTTTGAGCTTGTTTTTTATTTGTTTTTAAAAAAGAGCTTTATTGAGGTACAATTTACAAACTATAAAATCCACTGTTTTAAGTGTACCATCTGGTGATTTTCAGTACATCTCTATATGTGGAATCATCTCAGTCCAGCTTTAGAACATGGCCATAGATACAGCAATTATTACTAATACTTATTTATATGTGATGCATATCCCAATTTTTTTTAACATCTTTATTGGAGTATAGTTGCTTTACAATGGTGTCTTATGTTCTGCTTTATAACAAGTGAATCAGTTATACATATACATATGCTCCCATATCTCTTCCCTCTTGCATCTCCCTCCCTCCCACCCTCCTTATCCCACCCCTCTAGGTGGTCACAAAGCACCGGGCTGATCTCCCAGTGCCATGCGGCTGCTTCCCACTAGCTATCTATTTTACGTTTGGTAGTGTATATATGTCCATGCCACTCTCAATTTTACACAGCTTACCCTTCCCCCTTCCCATGTCCTCAAGTCCATTCTCTAGTAGGTCTGTGTCTTTATTCACGTCTTACGCCTAGGTTCTTCATGACCTTTTTTTTGTGCCACTCTCTCAATTTTACACAGCTTACCCTTCCCCCTTCCCATGTCCTCAAGTCCATTCTCTAGTAGGTCTGTGTCTTTATTCACGTCTTACGCCTAGGTTCTTCATGACCTTTTTTTTGCCTTAGATTCCATATATATGTGTTAGAATACAGTATTTGTTTTTCTCTTGCTGACTTACTTCACTCTGTATGACAGACTACGTCCATCCACCTCACTACAAATAACTCAATTCCTTTTCTTTTTATGGCTGAGTAATATTCCATTGTATATATGTGCCACATCTTCTTTATCCATTCATCCGATGATGGACACTTAGGTTGCTTCCATCTCCTGGCTATTGTAAATAGAGCTGCAATGAACACTTTGGTATATGACACTTTTTGTTTTTTGTTTTTTGGTTTGTTTTTGGTTTTTTGGTTTTTTTTTGCGGTATGCGGGCCTCTCCCTGTTGTGGCCTCTCCCATTGCGGAGCACAAGCTCCGGACGTGCAGACTCAGCGGCCATGGCTCACAGGCCTAGCTGCTCCGCGGCATGTGGGATCTTCCCGGACCGGGGCACGAGCCCATGTCCCCTGCATTGGCAGGCAGACTCTCAACCACTGCACCACCAGGGAAGCCCGACACTTTTTGAATTATGGTTTTCTCAGGGTATATGCCCAGTAGTGGGATTGCTGCTCTCTCCAGCATTCATAGTTTCTAGATATTTTGATGATGGCCATTCTGAATGGTGTGAGATGATATCTCATTGTAGTTTTGATTTGCATTTCTCTAATGATGAATGATGTTGAGCACTCTGTCATGTGTTTGTTGGCAATCTGTATACCTTCTTTGGAGAAATGTCTGTTTCAATCTGAGGGTTGTCTTTTCATCTTGTTTATGGTTTCCTTTGCTGTGCAAAAGGTTTTAAGTTACATTAGGTCCCATTTTTTTTTTTGCTTGTTTTTATTTCCATTTCTCTAGGAGGTGGGTCAAAAAGTAACGTGCTGTGATTTGTGTCATAGAGCGTTCTGCCTATGTTTTCCCCTAAAATGTTGATAGTGTCTGGCCTTACATTTAGGTCTTTAATCAATTTTGAGTTTATTTTTGTGTAAGGTGTTAGGGAGTGTTCTAATCTCATACTTTGATATGTACCTGTCCAGTTTTCCCAGCACCACTTATTGAAGAGGCTGTCTTTACTCCAGTGTATATTCTTGCCTCCTTTATCAATGATAAGGTGACCATATGTGTGGGGGTTTCTCTTTGGGCTTTATATCCTGTTCCATTGATCTATATTTCTGTTTTTGTGCCAGTACCATACTGTCTTGATTACTGTAGCTTTGTAGTATAGTCTGAAGCCAGGGAGCCTGATTCCTCCAGCTCCATTTTTCATTCTCAAGATTGCTTTGGCTATTCGGGTTTTTTGTTTGTTTGTTTGTTTCCGTACAAATTGTGAAATTTTTTGTTCTAGTTCTGTGGAAAATGCCAGTGGTAGTTTGATAAGTATTGCATTGAATCTGTAGATTGCTTTGGATAGTAGAGTCATTTTCACAATGTTGATCATTCCAATCCAAGAATATGGTATATCTCTCCATCTATTTGTATCATCTTTAATTTCTTTATCAGTGTCTTACAATTTTCTGCAAACATGTGTTTTGTCTCCTTAGGTAGGTTTTTTCCTAGATATTTTATTCTTTTTGTTGCAATGGTAAATTGGAGTGTTTTCTTAATTTCATTTTCAGATTTTTCATCATTAGTGTAAAGGAATGCCAGAGATTTGTGTGCATTAATTTTGTATCCTGCTAATTTGCCAAATTCATTGATTAGGTCTAGTCGTTTTCTGGTAGCATCTTTGGGATTCTCTATGTATAGTATCATGTCCTCTGCAAACAGTGATAGCTTTATTTCTTCTTTTCCGATTTGGACCATTGAGGACGTTGTTGGCTGTGGGTTTGTCATATATGGCCTTTATTATGTTGAGGAAAGTTCTTTCTATGCCTACTTTCTGCAGGGTTTTTATCATAAATGGGTGTTGAATTTTGTTGAAAGCTTTCTTTGCATCTATTGAGATTCTCAGATGGTCTTTCTCCTTCAATTTGTTAATGTGGTATATCATGTTGATTGATTTGCATATATTGAAGAATCCTTGCATTCCTGGAATAAATCCCAATTGATCATGGTGTATGATCCTTTTAATCTGCTGTTGGATTCTGTTTGCTAGTATTTTGTTGAGGATTTTTGCATCTATGTTCATCAGTGATATTGGCCTGTAGTTTTCTTTGTGACATCTTTGTCTGATTTTGGTATCAGGGTGATGGTGGCTTTGTAGAATGCTTTTGGGACTGTTCATCTCTCTGCTATATTTTGGAAGGGTTTGAGAAGGATAGGTGTTAGCTCTTCTCTTAATTTTTGATAGACTTCGCCTGTGAAGCCATGTGGTCCTGGGCTTTTCCTTGTTGGACGATTTTTAATCACAGTTTCAATTTCAATGCTTGTGATTGGTCTGTTCATATTTTCTATTTCTTCCTGGTTCAGTCTCGGCAGCTTGTGTATTTCTAAGAATTTGTCCATTTCTTCCAGGTTGTCCATTTTATTGGTATAGAGTTTCTTGTAGTAATCTCTCATGTTCTTTTGTATTTCTGCAGTGTCATTTCTCCTTTTTCATTTCTAATTCTATTGATTTAAGTCTTCTCCCTTTTTTTCATGGTGAGTCTGGCTAATGGTTTATCAATTTCGTTTATCTTCTCAAAGAACCAGCTTTTAGTTTTATTGATCTTTGCTATTGTTTCCTTCATTTCTTTTTCTTTTATTTCTGATCTGATCTTTATGATTTCTTTCCTTCTGCTAACTTTGGGGTTTTTTTGTTCTTCTTTCTCCGATTGCTTTAGGTGCAAGGTTAGGTCTTTTATTTGAGATGTTTCCTGTTTCTTAAGATAGCATTGTATTGCTATAAACTTCGCTCTTAGAACTGCTTTTCCTTCATCCATAGGTTTTGGGTCTTCGTGTGTCCGTTGTCATTGTTTTCTAGGAATTTTTTGATTTCCTCTTTGATTTCTTCAGTCATCACTTCGTTATTAAGTAGTGTATTGTTTTGCCTCCGTGTGTTTGTATTTTTTACAGATCATTTCCTGTAATTGATATCTAGTCTCATAGCGTTGTGGTTGGAGAAGATACTTGATACAATTTCAATTTTCTTAAATTTACCAAGGCTTGGTTTGTGATGCAAGATATGACCTATCTTGGAGAATGTTTCATGAGCACTTGAGAAAAATGTGTATTTTGTTGTTTTCGGATGGAGTGTCCTATAAATATCAATAAGTCCATCTTGTTTAATGTATCGTTTAAAGCTTGTGTGTCCTTATTTATTTTCATTTTGGATGATCTGTCCATTGGTGAAAGTGGGGTGTTAACGTCCCCTACTATGAATGGGTTACTGTCAATTTCCCCTTTTATGGCTGTTAGTATTTGATTTATGTATTGAGGTGCTCCTATGTTGGGTGCATAAATATTTACAATTGTTATATCTTTCTCTTTGATCGATCCCTTGATAATTATGTAGCGTCCTTCTTTGTCTCTTTTAATAGTCTTTATTTTAAAGTCTATTTTGTTTGATATGAGTATTGCTACTGCTACTTTCTTCTGATTTCCATTTGCATGGACTATCTTTTTCCATCCCCTCACTTTCAGTCTGTATGTGTCCCTAGGTGTGAAGTGCGTCTCTTGTAGACAGCATATATATGGGTCTTGTTTTTGTATCCATTCAGCCTGTCTGTGTCTTTTGTTGGGAGCATTTAATCCATTTACATTGACGGTAAGTATCGATATGTATGCTCCTATTCCCATTTTCTTAATTGTTTTGGGTTTGTTATGGTAGGTTTTTCCTTCACTTGTTTTTCTTGCCTAGAGAAGTTCATTAAGCATTTGTTGTAAAGCTGGTTTGGTTTGAACTCTCTCAACTTTTGCTTGTCTGTAAAGGTTTTAATTTCTCCATCAAATCTGTATGAGATCCTTGCTGGGTAGAGTAATCTTGGTTGTAGGTTTTTCTCCTTCATCACGTTAAGTATGTCCTGCCACTCCCTTCTGGCTTGCAGAGTTTCTCCTGAAAGATCAGCTATTAAGCTTATGGGGTTTCCCTTATCTGTTATTTTTTGTTTTTCCCTTGCTTCTTTTAATATGTTTTATTTGTATTTAATATTTGACAGTTTCATTAATATGTGTCTTCACGTGTTTCTCCCTGAATTTATCCTGTACGTCACTCTCTGTGCTTCCTGGACTTGATTGACTATTTCCTTTCCCATATTATGGTAATCTCTTCAAATATTTTCTCAGTCCCTTTCTTTTTCTCTTCTTCTTCTCGGACCCATATGATTTGAATGTTGGTGCATTTATTGTTGTCCCAGAAGTCTCTGAGACTGTCCTCAATTGTTTTCATGCTTTTTTGTTATTCTGCTCTGCAGTAGGTATTTCCACTATTTTATCTTCCAGGTCACTTATACGTTCTTCTGCCTCAGTTATTTTGTTATTGATCCCTTCTTTTTTTTTTTTTTTTTTTTTTTTTGTAGTATGCGGGCCTTCCTCTGCTGTGGCCTCTCCCGTTGCGGAGCACAGGCTCCGGACGCGCAGGGTTCGTGAACCTCTCACTCTTGCGGCCTCTCCCATTGCAGAGCGCAGGCTCAGCGGCCATGGCTCATGGGCCCAGCCACTCTGCGGCATGTGGGATCTTCCTGGATATGGGCATGAACGCATGTCCCCTGCATCGGCAGGTGGACTCTCAGCCACTGCACCACCAGGGAAACCCTAGGGTATTTTTAATTTCATTTATTCTGTTGTTCATCATTTCTTGTTTCCTCTTTAGTTCTTCTAGGTCCTTTTTAAATGTTTCTTGCATTTCCTGTATTCTATGTCCAAGATTTTGGATCCTATTTACTATCATTATTCTGAATTCTTTTTCAGGTAGACTGCCTATTTCCTCTTCATTTGTTAGGTCTGATCGGTTTTTATCTTGCTCCTTAATCTGCCGTGTGTTTTTCTGTCTTCACATATTGCTTATCTCATTGTGTTTGGCATCTCCTTTTTGCAAACTGCAGGTTCGTAGTTCCCATTGTTTTTGATATCTGTCCCCAGTGGCTAAAGCTGGTTCAGTGTATTGTGTAGGCTTCCTGGTTGAGGGGACTAGTGCCTGTGTTCTGGTGGATGAGGCTGGATCTTGTCTTTCTGTTGGGCAGTTCCACGTCTGGTGGTTTGTTTTGGGGTGTCTGTGGTCTTAGTATATTTTTAGGCAGCCTCTTTTCTAATGGGTGGTGTTGTGTTCTTGTCTTGCTAGTTGTTTGTCATAAGGTGTCCAGCACTGTAACTTACTGGTCATTGTGTGAAGCTGGGTCTTGGTGTTGAGATGGAGATCTCTTGGAGATTTTCTCCCTTTGATATTACGTGGAGCTGGGAGGTCTCTTGTGGACCAGTGTCCTGAATTTTGCTCTCCCACCTCAATGGCACAGCCCTGACACCTGTTTGGAACACCAAGGGACTGTCCTCCTTATGGCTCAGAATACAAGGGAGAAAAAGTAGAAAGAAAGAAAGAAAGAAAGGGAATAAAATAAAATAAAATAAAGATAAAATTAAATAAAGTTATTAAACAAAAAATAAGTATAAAGAAAAATTTTTTTAAAAATTAAAAAAAAATCAATGTACGGACAGAACCCTAGGACCAATGGTGAAAGCAAAGATATACAGACAAAATCTCACACAGAAGCATACACATACACACTCACAAAAAGTGGAAAAGAGGAAAAATAATATATCTTGCTCTCAAAGTCCACCTCCTCAATTTGGGATGATTAGTTGTCTATGCAGGTGTTCTACCGATGCAGGGTACATCAAGTTGATTGTGGAGATTTAGTCCATTGCTCCTGAGGCTGCTGGGGGAGATTTCCCTTTCTCTTCTTTGTTCACACAGCTCCTGGGGTCAGCTTTGGATTTGGCCCCTTCTCTGCATCTAGGTCCCCTGAGGGTGTCTGTTCTTCGCTCAGACAGGACGGGGTTAAAGGAACAGCTGATTTGGGGGCTCTGGCTCACTCTGGCCTGGGGGACGGAGGGGCACGGAGTGCGGGGCGAGCCTGTGGTGGCAGAGGCCAGTGTGAAGTTGCAGCAGCCTGAGGCATGCCATGTGTTCTCCTGGGGAAGTTGTCCCTGTATCACGTGACCCTGGCAGTCGCACGGTGCACAGGCTCCCAGGAGGGGAGGTGTGGATAGAGACCTGTGCTCACACACAGGCTTCTTGGTTGCGGCAGCAGCAGCCTTAGCATCTCATGCCCGGCCCTGGGGTCTGCGCTGTTAGTTGCAGCTTGTGCCCATTTCTGGAGCTCCTTTAAGCAGCACTCTTAATCCCCTCTCCTCACACACCAGGAAACAAAGAGGGAAGAACAAGTCGCTTGCCTCTTCGCCAGGTCCAGACATTTTCCCGGACTCCCTCCTGGCTAGCCATGTTGCACTAACCCCTTCAGGCTGTTTACATGCCGCCAGTCCCCTCCCTGTGATCCTACTGAAACCCGAGCCTCAGCTCCCAGCCTCCGCCCATTGGGCGGGTGAGCAGACAAGCCTCTCTGGCTGGTGAGTGCAGGTTGGCACTGATCCTCTGTGCAGGAATCTCCCCGCCTTGCCCTCTGCACCCCTGTGGCTGCGCTCTCCTCCGTGGCTCTGAAGCTTCCCCCCTCCGCCACCCTCAGTCTCTGCCCACGAAGGGGCTTCTAGTGTGTGGAAACCTTTCCTCCTTCACAGCTCCCTCCCACGGGTGCAGGTCCCGTCCCTATTCTTTTGTCTCTCTTTATTCTTTTTTCTTTTGCCCTACCCAGGTACGTGGGGGAGTTTCTTGCCTTTTGGGAGGTGTGAGGTGTTTTGCCAGCATTCAGTGGGTGTTCTGTAGGAGTTGTTCCATGTGTAGATGTATTTCTGATGTGTCTGTGGGGAGGAAGGTGATCTCCACCTCTTACTCTTCCGCCATCTTCCCCCTCTCCCTCTCAGCTTCTTGATTAAATGTATTCCTATGTATTTTATTATTTTGAAAGCTATTGTAAATTGAATTGTTTTCTTAATTTCTTTTCTAGATTTTCTTTGCTGGTGTATCGAAGAACAACTGAATTTTGTGTGTGAATCTTTTGTGTGTGTGTGTGTGTGTGTGTGAATCTTTTACCCTTCAACTTTGATGAATTCATCTATTAGGTCTAGTATTATTTGTGGATTCTTTATTAATATATATATGTGATTATGTCATCTGTGAGTTGAGATATTGTTACTTCTTTCTTTTCAATTTGGAAACTTTTTATTCTTCTTGCCTAGTTTCCCTGATAGATCTTCTAATACAATGTAGGATAGCAGTGGTGAAAGTGGGTATATTTTTCTTATTCTTGATCTTCTGGTGAAAACTTCCAGTTTTTCGACAGTGAGTATGTTATGTTAGCTGTGAGTTTTTCATAACTGTCCTTTGTCATGTTGAGGAAGTTCCCTCCTTTCCCTAGTTTGCTGAGTGCTTTTCTTTTTTCCATAAAGGGACTTTGGATCTTGTTAAATGCCTTTTCTGCAACAATTGAGCTGATTCTGTGGGGCTTTTTTTTCTCCATTCTCTTATTGTGATGTGTTCCGTTGATTGATTTTATGATGTTGAACCACCCTTGCATTCCCAGGATAAACCCCACTTGATCATGGTAGGCATGGTCAGCATCCTTTAAATATGCTACTGGATTTCCTTTTCTATTATTTTGTTGAAGATTTGGTATGGGTAATTTTTAATCCCTTTAAATGGGTATTCTAGAGAGCACATGTAAGTAGTCAGAGAAAGGGCAATATTCGGAGTGTGTGTCACTGCAGAACATTATGGAGCTGAAATATTGATGCACAAATGATCAGAGTGACTTTCAATTTGGGTAGTGTCCCAGAAGAAGTCAGTTGCCCAGTATCATACTGTTGGTAAGTGGCAGGACTTAGACTAGAACTTAGGTTGTCTTCCATCAATATCATGCCTGCTTCATTACACCAAACTGCCCAGAAGAGCTGGCCTGACCTTGATAGATCCTCAAAATAATACATGGTTTAATTATATTTCTCGGGATAATTACCTAGAAACTCTCCAGGTGAAAGTTATGACTCTTCCTGACACTAATCTCCTTCCATCTGGAAATAAAGACAGAATAGAGGGAGATGGTGGATGGCCATTTGAACAGGGTCTTTGGTTTCAACTCTGAAAACTTCATATCCAAATGCTTCTCAGGAAAAGCTGAATTATAGGGAGAGTGAAAATTCAGTCCAATTGAAAACAATAAACTTTGATTTTTTGAAAATTTTATTTGAAAAATCACAAACATACACAAAATAAGAGAGATTGGTATAATGAACCCCTACGGATCCACTATCCAGCTTCAATATATAACAACTCTCTGTCCACCATGCCTCATCTGCCATATACATAATTTCAGACATTATAATATTTTGTCAGTAAATATTTGACTATGTGTCTCTTAACACAGTGATTTACAAAGTGTGGTCTCAGGACCCCTGGGAATACTTGAGAGACTTGCAAGGCTAATATATCAAAGGTTGTAGAAGACATGGTGACTAATGATTGATTCAGTAGTTAGAACTGAAAGTTTTAGACAAATGGAGGTATTTTCCTGGAGCTTGGACTAATTCAGAAAGAGAATTGAACAGTGAGTCAACAAGCTTGGTTTGGGGACTTCCACTTCCAACCATGAACAATGGTGGCTGGACTTACCATCTTACTTTAAACAACTAGAATAATATATAAAAAACTGTTGTAAGATATTGAACAAGAGGCAACATAGAACTATGATCTCTGAGACCTGAGAATGAAGTGATGTCTATGATTTCCCTAGCTTACTGCCTGAAGACAGGCACTAGGCTAAAGCACCACAAGGAAAAACCCAATCGGCCCAGTGGTCTCACTGAATTGAGGACACAGGGAATGGAATTCAGAGAGAGTAAGGCAGCTAGAATTTTAGGGACAGATTACCAGAGAGGAGTTAGCCGATTGGAGAGGGTACTTACTGACTGCAGAAAATGCCCCTTGAGATGTTAGCTAAGTAATGAATAGTGAACATATGTGAAAAAACTTCCCAAAGTCAGTGAAGGGACCAAAATGTTTAGAGGAAACAGTCCTTAGATAAAACATGGACCAGAAGAACTTTCCTGTTTCTATAAGCCAGACCTATAATTAATGGGTTATTAGGTAGAGAACTCAGAAGGAATTTGTCTCAGCAGCATAGAAAAGCTAGCCTTAGACTAAATGCTGCTATATTCCTGTTTAACAAAGTTTGAAAACAATACCTGAAAAAATCAAACTGTTTCCAAGTAATTTAACTATGCCTCAAAACAAAGCTCACAAATACTTATAAGAATATAAAAATATACAGCATGAACCATTAAAAATAATCAATCAAACTTCATCAAACTTAATGACATTTGTTTCTCCAAAACCACAGTCTAGGAGCAAATATTTGCAATTCACATGTCTGATAAATGATATGTATTCAGAATATATAAAGTAATCTTATAACTGAATAATAGTAAGATAAACAACCCAATAAAATAGGCAAATGACTAGGACAGACACTTTACAGAATAATATATATGAATGAATAGTAAATTAGTACATGAAAAATTATTCTAAAACATTAGTCATTAGGGAAATACAAGTTGAAACCACATTGAGATACCACTATAGAACTATTAGAATAGCTAAAAATAAAAAGACTAACAAACACTAAGTGTTTATGATTATGTGGTAAATTGCATGGTATGGTCACTTTGGAAACCAGTTTGGCACTTTATTATAAAGTTGAACATGCACTTACCATATGACCTAGCAATCCCACTCCTAGGTATTCTCTCCATCTTCACTTCCACAGCTTTAGAGAAAATCCTCATAATGTCTTACTTGAACTGCTGTAATAAACTTTACACTTCTCTTCTTCCTTCCACTGTTAGCTACCTCTCTTTTCTCCAAAATGCTGCTAGCTTCACTTTTCAAAAACATGATTCTAGTCTTGCTAGAAGGGTAAAGTACAAACTTCTTGTCTTGACTACACTTTCCTTTCTCTCCTCCTACTATCTTAATTTGACAATTCCACCCACTTTCAGGTTCCATTTTGTTCTACCACCTGAAACAAATATAAATATCAATGTTCCCTGGTAGTTCATATTGAACCCCTCTATGTCAGCCACTTGTCTGAAGTGCAACTTATTGTTCTTTGTCATGGTTTCATTATGGCATGCCAGGCTGTTGGACTGTTGTAGAAATGGTAGCAGGTGGTGAAGATGAAAAACCATATAGATTTGGATAGGAAATTTAGCCTTGTACAAGAGGAATATGTAGAGACAACTAATAAGTTGATTAAAAGGAAAGAAGAGGAGAGACTTTTAGAAAGAAGCCAAGATGAAATAGACCATATAGCCCTGACAGACAAAAAAGTCATCATAGTTTCTTACTCTAATTTTTAGTTCCAATTCAAATTAATGCTGGTTTCCCTTGCTTTCTCTGTTCTCTTGCTAGTTTGAGTGGGATTTTGTTTCTTGTTACCAAAAACACCTAACAAGTTATCTCCCTTCCCTTGAAAACAGCTAAGCACTGGTAACACCGCTGTCTTCAGAGTTCCACATGCCTTGTGACCCTCCAGAGTCCATCATTTTATTATAAACCCCAATCACTTGATCATTTATTGTAATTTATCCCATATATTTCTTCCCCCTATTCATCAAGCTAGAATTGTGGCATTCAGGTATTCCTGATACAAGTCTTTTTGAAGGTGCATTCCTATATAATGCAAAAGCCCTAACTTTTATTGAATGATTCCCTCTAGACAATGGGGCATGAACACCCTATATATATCAGCAAATTAATGATACAGGATGTATGATGTCACTACCCCTTTCTGTAACCATGACAAACATTACTAAATTGTCATGACATTTTTTCCTGCTAAGGCCTAGTGTAGCCTCCAAATACTTTTCAACAGGGCACCCAGGTAGTCATAAGTAATCAGTCAGAATTTGAAAATGGAATAAAATATATTTAACATCCGTGATCTACTGTGTTGTTCAGAAGTGAATCTATGTTCGGATTTCCAAAGTCCATTCCTGTTTGGAAGTGGTAGGAAGTTAGGGGAGAACTCATGGCGTAGGTCCATCAAGCTCTGGGGACACCTAACTGGAAGGATCTACTCTTTCAGGCCCTGAAATCCAAGATCAGCCCTGTCTATGCATTCCAGTTAAACCAGTGTCACTCTTCTCTTAGGCCTGACAAACATACCCAGTTCTGATATCAGAAGTTCCTAGGAAGTTTTTACCTTTACTGAAGACTACTTCAGTAGTCTTGATATCTCCAGAACCACAGAACCACACTATAAGGGCCCATTTCATGACCGTAGGGCAAGCATCATCTCACTCTAAACACCAGTACCTTTCTTTGGTTAGATCCACTTTACACACCCTGATCCACCCTATCTTCCTGCTTCTCTAGGGCTGATATCTGTTGTCTTCTGGGACCACAGGTGATAGGCCCAGATAGGTCTCCTGGACCAGGGAAGATGAAGGCTGTGTTCTTTAAAAACTCCTCTCCCACATTATAAGAATCCCAGGACTTGCTATGAGGGCCCTAGATCTGGATAGTTTTGACCTTGGGCTTCCTACCCCATGAAGCTTACTATACTCCACCTGTGACTAGATCTGTCTCCAGACCTGCTGAATATGAAGTCTGCTTTCTTCAAACTGGAATTCATAACTCCATGGTGAAACCCTAGGTAAGTTCTTAGATACCTCTTGGGTGAAAACTGAGTCTCACTTGTTCCCTGAAATACATACTCCTTGATCTGAGACAACAAAAGAGAGAGACAATAATTTTTTGTCTCTCTGAGTCCTCTTTGACCTACCCTCCTAGGCACAGCAGATCACCATCCTTAAAACTTCTGTTTTGATCAGTGGATCAACTCATTGCTGTGTATTAGTTTGTCTACTGGGCTAACCTTGATGTAATGTTTATGAATATCTGTATCTTGTGACTTCCATATACGGCCAGTTGATATTTAAAACACATATATCTGGAATCTAAAAAAAAAGGTTCTGAAGAATCTAGGGGCAGGACAGGAATAAAGACGCAGACATAGAGAATGGACTTGAGGACACGGGGAGGGGGAAGGGTAAGCTGGGACGAAGTGAGAGAGTGGCATGGACATATATACACTACCAAATGTAAAATAGAGAGCTAGTGGGAAGAAGGTGCATAGCACAGGGAGATCAGCTTGGTGCTTTGTGTCCACCTAGAGGGGTGGGATAGGGAGGGTGGGAGGGAGATGCAAGAGGGAGGAGATATGGGGATGTATGTGTATGTATAGTTGATTCACTTTCTTATACAGCAGAAACTAACACGGGGGGGGGATAGGGGGGGTGGGAGGGAGATGCAAGAGGGAGGAGATATGGGGATGTATGTGTATGTATAGTTGATTCACTTTCTTATACAGCAGAAACTAACACACCATTGTAAAGCATTTATACTCCAATAAAGATGTTAAAAACTAAAACGAAAAAGAAAAACAAACAAACACTAAATGATGATTTGAGAATGGCATATTGCTTCCAGATTTTGATGTGTGTGGGAAAATACCATTGCAATGAAAATCTTGGAAATTTACTGTAACAAGTCAGTCAACAGTTTATTAAAACCAAGTTGTACAGACTAATAAATATTTTCCACAGTAAAGGGAGAGAGAGAAAAAAAAAGAGAGAGACTACTTGTTAATTTTTTTCTGCTGAGTATTTCAACCTTTTGAAAGTTGCCCCTGCCCTAATTGATGTGGTTGTCAATCATGTTAATCCATCTCTTCAATAAAGTGGTAATGTGACACAAGCTACTCAATCAGAATAACCCCATTAACATACCAATTTGTTTAGAGATGGACACATAAACCAAACTGGGGCAGTCAGAGTCTTCTCTGGGATATTACCTGGAGTAATTAGGAGATAGACATTTTTCTCTAGGATCAAAAACTTTTTTCTGTTTCTGCACTACAGGGCTTGCAGGATCTCAGTTCCCTGAACAGGAATTGAACTCGGGCCACAGCAGTGAAATCCCAGAATCCTAACCACCAGGCCACCAGGGAACTCCCAAAAACTTTTAAAATTAAACATTAAAAAATATTTTTTAGATAATGGTAGATAATTTTACATGCAGTTGTAAGAAATAATACAGAAAGATACTGTGTACATTTTACCTTATTTCCTTCAAAAGGAAAACCTTGCATAATCACAAACAGGATATTGACATTGATATAGTCAGGATACAGAACAGTTCCATCACTACAAGGATCCCTTCTGTTGCTATTTTATAGCCACACTCATCACTCCCCACCAACCCTATCCCTACCGTCTTTAACCCCTGGCCACCATTCCTCTGTTCTCCTATTTTAAAAGTTTATTATTTCAAGAATATTATAATATAAATGAAATAATACAGTTTGTGGTATTTGGGGAGTGACTTTTTCATTCAGCATAATTCCCTTGAGATACATGCAAGCTGTTGCATATATTAATAGCTCATTCTTTGTTATTGTTAAGTAGTATTCCGAAGTACCTTGGTCTGTTTAGCCATTCACCTATTGAAGGACATCTGAGTTTTTCCCAGTATTTTGCTATTATGAAGCTACTGTGAAAAAGATACTGTGAAAATTCCTGTACAAATTTTTGCATGGATGTAAGTTTTATTTCTCTGAGATAAATATCTGAGTGCAATAGCAATAGAAGGGTCAGATGGTAATTGCATGTTTAAATTTTTAAGAAACTGCCACACTGTTCTCAAGAGTGACTGTCTGTACCACAGTAACATTCTCACCAGCAATGTGAGGGATCCAGTTATTCCACATTCTCACCAGCATTTGGTATTGCCACTATTTTTTTTTATTTTAGTCATTCTAATGTGTAGTGATATCTCATTGTAGTTTTAATTCGCATTTCTTTAATAGCTTATAATGTTGAATATCTTTTAATGTGGTTATATGCCATCTTTGATGAAGATATATCTTTTTTAAAATTAATTTTTATTGGAGTATAGTTGCTTTACAATGTTGTGTTCGTTTCTACTGTACAGCAAAATGAATCAGCTATACATATACACATACCACCTCTTTTATGGATTTCCTTCCCATTTTGATCACCACAGTGCCTTAAGTGGAGTTCCCTGTGCGATACAATATGGCCTCATTAGTTGTCTATTCTATACATAGTATCAATAGTGTATATGTGTCAATCCCAATCTTTCAAGAGATATATCATTTTTAGCGAAATGCCTGTTCATGTGTTTTGTCCCTTTTCTAATTAGATTGTTTTTTACTGTTCAGTTTTAACTACTCTTCATATATTCTAGATAACATTTGTTGGATATGCAGTCTGCGAGGATTTTCTCCCAGTCTTTAACTTGTCTTTTCATCCTTTTCACAGGGTCTTTCACAAAGTAAAAGTTTTTTTTTTGTTTTTTTGATTATTCAAATAAGTTCCAGTTTACCAATTCTTCCTTTTATGGATCATGCTGTTGGTGTTAAGTCCAAAAACTCATTGCCTAGCCCTAGATCCAAAAGATTTTCTCATATTTTGAAAAAGTGTTTTATCAACTTACATTTATAGTTTTATGTTTTACTTTTGCATATATCAATATTGTAATTTTCATTATTTAGATCCTATACATGCTTTGTTAAGTTTACAACTAAATATAAAACTGTAATGATTATAAATTGCCTTGTGTTTTAAATTTCAGTTTCAAAATGATTGTTGCTAGTATATATAAATGAGATTGATTTTTCTCTCTCTTATTTGTAATGTGCTGAAATCATTTCTTAGTTCCAGGAGGGATTTTTCCCTAGATCAATTGGGATTTTCTGTGTAGACAATCATTTCATCTGTAAATAACAACAGCTTTATTTCTTCCTTTCCAATCTATATGTCTTTTATTTATTTTCTTGCCTTGTTGAAGTGGCTAGAATTTTCAGTACTATGTAGGGATAAAACTGGTGAGAGTGGACATGTTGCCTTGTTTCCACTATGAGGGGGTTAACATTCAGTTGTTTAACATTCAAAATAATGATAGTTACATGTTTTTTGTTGGATGCTCTTTATTACTTTGAGGAAGTTTCCTTCTATTTCAAACGTTCAGAGTTTTTCTCTTTTTTATCATGAACAACTATTGGATTTTCTGAAATTATTTTTGTGTTAGTTTATTTGATCACATTATCATTATCTTATTATCAGATCATTTTCTTTATCTTGCTGATATGGTGGATTGCATTAATGGACTTATAAAAATGTTTTATATTGGAGTATAGTTGGTTAACAATATTGTGTTAGTTTCAGGTGTACAGCAAAGTGATTCAGTTATACATATACATTTACCTATTATTTTCCAGCTTCTTTTCCCTTTTAGGTTGTTAAAGAATATTGAGCAGAGCTCCTGTGCTATATAGTAGGTCCTTGTTGGCTATCTACTTTCAATATAGTAGTGTGTATATGTCAATCCCAAATGCCAAAATTTTTCTCTCCCCACCACATTTCCCCTATGGTAACTATAAGGTTGTTTTCTAAGTCTGTGACTCTGTTTCTGTTTTATAAATTAGTTAGTTAGTTAGTTTGTTTAGATTCTGCATATAAGCAATATCATATGCTATTTGTCTTTGTCTGACTTACTTCACTTAGTATGATAATCTCTAGGTCCATCTGTAATATGTTGCTGCAAATGGCATTATTTAATTCTTTTGAATGGCTGAGTAATATTCCATTGTATATATGTACCACATCTTCTTTATCCATTTCTCTGTTGATGGACATTTAGGTTGTTTCCATGTCTTGGCTATTGTAAACAGTGCTGCAATGAAACTTGGGGTGCATGTATCCTTTCGAACCATGGTTTTCTCCATATATATGCCCAGGACTGGTATTGCTGGATCATATGGTAGCTCTATTTTTAGTTTTTTAAGGAATCTCCATACTGTTCTCAATAGTGGCTGTACCAGTTTACATTCCCACCAACAGTGTAGGAGGGTTCCCTTTACTCCACAGCCTCTCCAGCATTTATTGTTTGCAGACTTTGATGATGGCCATTCTGACCAGTGTGAGGTGATATCTCATTGTAGTTTTGACTTGCATTTCTCTAATAATTAGCAATATTGTGCCTCTTGGCCATCTTATGTCTGCTTTGGAGAAATGCCTATTTAGGTCTTCTGCCCATTTTTTGATTGGGTTATTATTATTATTATTTTTTGATATTGAGCTGCATGAGCTGTTTGTAAATTTTGGAGATTAATCCCTTGTTAGTCACATCATTTGCAAATATTTTCTCCCATTCTGAGGGTTGTCTTTTCATCTTGTTTATAGTTTCTTTTGCTCTGCAAATGGTTTTAAGTTTCATTAGGTCCCATTTGTATATTTTTGTTTCTATTTCCATTACTCTAGGAGACAGATCAAAAAAGATATTGCTGTGATTTATATCAAATAGTGTTCTGCCTATGTTTCCTGTAAGAGTTTTATAGTATATGGTTTTATATGATACTATACTATTAGGTATTTAATCCATTTGAGTTTATTTTTCTGTATGGTGTTAAAGAATGTTCTACTGTCATTTTTTTACACGTAGCTGTCCAGTTTTCCCAGCACCATTTATTGAAGAGTCTGTCTTTTCTCCATTGTATATTCTTGCCTCCTTATTCCTAAATTAATTCACCATAGGTGCATGGGTTTATCTGGCTTTCTATCCTGTTCCGTTTCTTTATATTTTTGTTTTTGTGCCAGTACCGTACTGTTTTGATGGCTGTAGCTTTGCAACAAAGTCTGAAGAGGAATCAGGGAGCCAAATCCCTCCAGCTCCGGTTTTCTTTCTCAAGATTGCTTTGAATATTGGGGGTCTTTTGTATCTCCATACAAATTTTTAATTTTTTTGTTCTAGTTCTGTGAAAAATGCCTTTGGTAATTTGATAGGGATTGCACTGAATTGGTAGATTGCTTTGGGTAGTATAGTCATTTTAACAATATTGATTCTTCCAGCCCATGGTATATCTTTCCATCTGTTTGTGTCATCTTTGATTTCTTTTAATAGCGTCTTATAGTTTTCAGAGTACAGGCGTTTTGTCTCCTTAGGTAGGCTTATTCCTAGGCATTTTATTCTTTTTGATGTGATGTTAAATGGGATTGTTCCCTTAATTTCTCTTTCTGATCTTTTGTTGTTAGTGTATAAGAATGCAAGAGATTTCTGTATATCAATTTTGTACTCTGCAATCCTACCAGATTCATTGATGAGCTCTACTAGTTTTCTGGTAGCATCTTTAGAACTTTCTACCTATACTGTCAAGTCATCTGCAAACAGTGACAGTTTTAATTCTTCCTTTCCAATTTAGATTCCTTTTATTTCTTTTTCTTCTCTGATTGCCATGGCTGGGACTACCAAAACTGTGTTGAGTGAAAGTGGTGAGAGTGAATATCCTTGTCTTGTTCTTGATCTTAGAGACAAGGCTTTCAGATTTTTACCATTGAGTATGATGTTAACTATTGTTTTGTCATATATGGCCTTGATTATGTTGAGGTTTGTTCCCTCTATGCCCAGTTTCTTGAGAGTTTTTATCATAAATGAGTATTGAATTTTTCCAAAATCTTTTTATGCATCTATTGAGATGATCATATGGTTTTTATTCTTCATTTTGTTAATGTGGTATATCACACTGATTTGTGGATATTGAAAAAGCCTTGCATCCCTAGGATAAATCACACTTGATCATGTTGTATGATCTTTTTAATATATTGTTGGATTGGGTTCCTTGTATTTTGTTGAGGATTTATGCATCTATGTTCATCAATAATATTGGCCTGTAATTTTCTTTTTCTATGGTATATTTGTCTGGTTTTTGAATAAGGGTGATTGTGGCCTCATAGAATGAGTTTGGTAGTGGTCCTTTCTCTGCAATTTGTTGAAATAGTTTCAGAAGGATGTGTTACTCTTCTCTAAATATTTGATAGAATTTGCCTGTGAAACCATCAGGTCCTGAACTTTTGTTTTTTAGTAATTTTAAAATTACAATTTCAATTTCAGTACTTGTGATTGGCCTGTTCATATTCTCTGTTCCTTCCTGGTTCAGTCTTGAAAGATTGCTTCTTTCTAAGAACTTGTCCATTTCTTCCAGTTTTCCCATTTTATTGCCATATAGTTGAGTGTAGTACTCTCTCTTTTTTTTTAACATCTTTATTGGAGTATAATTGCTTTACATTGTTGTGTTAGTTGTTGCAGTATAACAAAGTGAATCAGCTATAAGTATACATATATCCCCATATCCCCTCCCTCTTGTGTTTCCCTCCCACCCTCCCTATCCCACCCCTCTAGGTGGTCACAAAGCACTGAGCTGATCTCCCTGTGCTATGCAGCTGCTTCCCACTAGCTATCTATTTTACATTTGGTAGTGTATATATGTCAATGCCACTCTCTCACTTCGTCTCAGCTTACTCTTCCCCCTCCCCATGTCCTCAGGTCCATTCTCTATGTCTGCATCTTTATTCCTGTCCTGCCCCTAGGTTCTTCAGAACCATTGTGTTTCTTTTGTTTTTGTTTTTTTTTAGATTCCACATATATGCATTAGCATACAGTATTTGTTTTTCTCTTTCTGACTTACTTCACCCTGTATGACAGACTCTAGGTCATCCTTTGTATTTCTGTGCTGTCCATTCTAACTTCTCCTTTTTCATTTCTAATTTTATTGATTTGAGTGCTCTCCCTTTTTTTTTTTATGAGTCTGGCTAAAGGTTTCTTAATTTTGCTTACCTTTTCAAAGGAGAAATTTTTAGTTTCATTGATCTTTTCTCTTATTTTATTCATCTCTATTTCATTTATCCCTGCTCTGATCTTTATTATTTCTTTCCTTCTACTAACTTTGGGTCTTGTTTGTTCTTCTTTCTCTTGTTGCTTTAAGTATAAAGTTAGGTTTTTTTACTTGTGATTTTTCTTGTTTCCTGAGGTAAGATTTTATTGCTCTGATCTTCCCTCTTAGGACTGCTTTTGCTGTGTCCCATAGCTTTTGGATCATTGTGCTTATATTTTCATTTGTCTCTATAGGTATTTTTTAATTTCTTCAGTTGTCCATTGGTTGTTTAGTAGCATAGTGTTTAGCTTCCATGTGTTTGTTACATTTTTTCTCTTGTAGTTGATTTCTAATCTCATAGCTTTGTTGTTAGAAAAGATGCTTGATATCATTTAAATTTTCTTAAATTTACTGAGGCTCACTTTGTGGCCTAGCATGAGACCAGTCCTGGAGAATGTTCCACGTGCATTTGAGAAGAATGTGTATTCTGCTGCTTTTGGATGGAATGCTCTATAAATATCAATTAATTCCATCTGGTCTAATGTGTTATTTAAGGCATTTCCCTATTAATTTTATGTCTTGATGAAAGTGGGGTGTTAGAATGCCCCACTATTACTGTGTCACTGTTGATTTCTCCTTTTATGGCTGTTAGTGTATGTCTTATATATTGAGGTGCTCCTATGTTGGGTGCATATATATTTATAATTTTTATATCTTCTTGGATTGATCTCTTGATCATTTTTTAGTGTCCTACTTTTTCTTTTGTAACAGTCTTTATCTTAAAGTCTATTGTGTCTGATATGAGTTTTGCTACTCCAGCTTTCTTTTAATTTACACTTGCATGGAATAACTTTTTCCATTTCCTCAATTTCAGTCTGCATGTGTCCCTAGATTTGAAGTGAATCTCCTGTAGACAGCATATATATGGGTCATTTTTGTTTCCATTCAGCCAGTCTATGTCTTTTGGTGGGCACATTTAATCAGTTTGTGTTTAAGGTATTTATCAATATTTAAGTTCTTATTGCCATGTTGTTAGTTGTTTTAGGTTTGTTTTTGTAGGTCATTTTCTTCCCTTCTTTTGTTTGCTTCTCTTGCGATTTGATGACTAATTTTGGTGTTGTGTTTGGATTCCTTTTTCTTTTGTGTGTATGTATCTATTGTAGATTTTCAGTTTGCAATTACCATGAGGTTTGATATAGCAGTCTATATATAAACAAGATTGTTTGAGCTGCTGGACTTTTAACTTCAAATGCATTTCCAATATCCTGCATTTGTACTTTCCTCTTCTCATGATTGCTGCTTTTGATATCATATTTGTGTGTAGATGATTTCCTACATTTACTGTATAATTGCCTTTACTGGTGAGCTTTTCCATTCATAATTTTCTTGTTTCTAGTTGTGGCCTTTTCTTTTCCGCTTAGAGAATTTCATTTAGGATTTGTTGCAAAACGGGTCTGGGAGTGCTGAGTTCTCTTAGCTTTTGTTTATCTGCAAAGCTTTTGATTCTCTGTTGAATCTGAATGAGATCTTTTCTGGGTAGAAGATTCTTAGTTGTAGATTCTTCCCTTTCATCACTTTAAATGTATCATACCATTCCCTTCTGGCCTGCAGTGTAGTTTCTGCTGAGAAATCTGCTGAAAATCTTATGGGAATTCCCTTTCATGTTGTTTGTTACTTTTCCCTTGTTGCTTTTAATATTTTGTCTTTGGCTTTAATTTTTGTCAATGTGATTACTATGTGTCTCATCATGTTCCTCCTTGGGTTTATCCTGACTGGACTCTCTGCACTTCTTGGATTTGGGTGGATATTTTCTTTTCCAAGTTATGGAAGTTTTCAGCTATTATCTCTTCAAATATTTTCTCAGGTGCTTTCTCTTTCTCTTCTCCTTCCAGGACCCCTATGTCCTAGATGGGACAAATGCAAATGTTTGTGCATTTAATGCTGCCCCAGAGGTCTCTTAGACTGTCCTCATTTCTTTTAATTCTTTTTTCTTTATTCTGTTCCATGCTAGTGATTTCCACCGTTCTATCTTCCAGCTCACTTATCCGTTCTTCTGCCTCAGTTATTCTGCTATCGATACCTTCTAGTGTATTTTTCATTTCAGTTATTTTATTGTTCAGCTCACATTTTTTGTTCTTTAGTTCTTCTAGTTCTTTTTTTAACATTTCTTGTATATCCTCTCTTTCTGTTCCTCCATTCTTTTTCCAAAATCGTGGATCATCTTTACTGTCATTATTCTTAATTTTTTTGTGTGTGTAGATTGCCTATCTCCACTTTACTTAGTTGTCTTCCTGGGGTTTTATGTTTTTGCTTCATCTGTTGACATATTCCTCTGCCATCTCATTGTTTCAAACTTTCTGTGATTGTGGTTTCCATTCCACAGGCTGCAGGACTGTAGTTCTTTTTGCTTCTGCTTTCTGTCCCCCTCACTTGTGCAGGCCTTCTAGTCGGAGGGACTGGTACCTGCCCACTACTGTGTGGAGCTAGGTCTTGCTGCTTTGGTGGGTAGGGCCATGTCAGGGTGTGCATTTCGTGGGCAACTGTGTGTTCAAGATGACTTTAAATTGCCTGTCTGCTGATGCATTTGGTAGTGCTCCTGCTCTGTTTGTTGTTTGGCCTGAGGCTTCCCAGCACTGGAGTCTACAGGCTCTTGAATGGGACCAGGGCTTGGTGAGAAAATAACAGCCTCTAAGAAGGCTCATGCCAATGAGTATTCCCCAGAACTACTGCTGCAAGTGTCCTTGTCCCCACAGTGAGCCACAGCCGCCCTTGTTTCTTCAGGAGACCCTCCAATACGAGCAGGTAAGTCTGGACCTGTCTCTTAAGAGGTCACCACTTTTTTTCCCTGGGTCCTGATGTGCACAAGACCCTGTATGCACTCTCCAAGAGTGCAGTTTCTGTTTTCACCAGTTCTGTGGAGTTCCTGTGATCAAACCCCACTGGACTTCCAAGCCAGATTCTCTGGGGGCTTCTCCTGTTGCCAGACCCCCAGGCTAGGTTGCCTGATGTGGAGCTCAGAACTTTCACTCCTGTGGGAGAACCTCTGTGGTATAATTCTTTTCCCATTTGTAGGTGGCCCACCTGACATTTATGGGATTTGATTTTATAGTGATTGCACCCATCCTACTATCTCATGTGGCTTCTTCTTTGTCTTTGGATGTAGGGTATCTTTTTTGGTAATTTCCAGCATTTTTCTTTTTTTTTTGTCAATGATTTTTCAGCAGTTAGTTGTGATTCTGGTGTTTCCATAAGAAGAGGTGAGCTCATGTCCTTCTACTCTGCCGTATTATCTCTTTCTTGTGAATGAATTGGCTCTGACATTTGAATAATGGTTAGTGGAGGGGAAAATTGCAGGTGCAGCAGGGTCAATTGTGAGGGCTTTACATGAAGGAGGTGATTGTGTCTTGAACTAGGGAAAAAACAATAGACATGAAAAGGAATGGTCAGGGTCTGAAATACTTTGAAAATAAAGGGAACTTGCTAGTGGGATTGATGTGTGGATATCAGGGAACTAATACTATATATCTCACATTTATGTAACAGTTATATGCCAAGTGGCTCTGTGAAACATTTAATACAATTATTATTCCTATTTTACAGAGGAGAAAACAGACTTCGAAGAATGATTGACTAGTATTGGGGAGGAAGAAATTTTCCTCTACCCTTCTAGGTTCCTCTGGATTCTCTAAGAATTAAACTGACATGAGACAGATTAACAGGAGGAAATCTAATAAAAGTTTAATAACAGGTATACATGGGAGATACCTAGAAAAACTTTGTAACTCACCACAAAGGTTAAAGCCCTTACTTTATTTTATTTTATTTTTATTTTTATTTATTTATTTATTTATTTTTTGTGGTATGCGGGCCTCCTTCTGTTGTGGCCTCTCCCGTTGCGGAGCATTTTGTGGTATGCGGGCCTCCTTCTGTTGTGGCCTCTCCCGTTGTTTTTTTTTTTGTGGTATGCGGGCCTCCTTCTGTTGTGGCCTCTGTGGGATCCTCCCAGACCGGGGCGCGAACCCGGTTCCCCTGCATTGGCAGGCGGACGCGCAACCACTGCGCCACCAGGGAAGCCCCTAAAGCCCTTACTTTAAATGCAATCTTTAGGCAAAGACAAAAGTGGCTGCTGGGGATTGTGATTTGGGACTTCAAAGGGGAAGATGGCAATTCGCATGGAGATATAAAAGCAAATGTTTGGTAAACAAATGTTTGCTGTGTCTTGCATAAATAATGGGATACAGAGTGAACACTGATTTCCAGGCCCTGCCAAGTTTCCCCCATGACATTTAGCCCATAGCTTTTGTAGATGTTTCTGATGATAGCTCTATTCTGGGGATAAGTCCCTATCTAAATTCTTTCTTTTTTAACATCTTTATTGGAGTATAATTGCTTTCCAATGGTGTGTTAGTTTCTGCTTTATAACAAAGTGAATCAGTTATACATATACATATGTTCCCATATCTCTTCCCTCCTGCATCTCCCTCCCTCCCACCCTCCCTATCCCACCCCACTAGGTGGTCACAAACCACCGAGCTGATCTCCCTTTGCTATGCAGCTGCTTCCCACTAGCTATCTATTTTATGTTTGGTAGTGTATATATGTCCATGCCACTTTCTCACATTGTCACAGCTTACCCTACCCACTTCCTATATCCTCAAGTCCATTCTCTCATAGGTCTGTGTCTTTATTCCTGTCTTACCCCTATGTTCTTCATGACCTTTTTTTTTTCTTTCTTTGATTCCATATATATGTGTTAGCATATGATATTTGTTTTTTTTTTCTTTCTGACTAATTTCACTCTGTATGACACACTCTAGGTCCACCCACCTCACTAAAAATAACTCAATTTCATCTCTGTTTATGGCTGAGTAATATTCCATTGTAAATATGTTCCACATCTTCTTCAACCATTCATCCGTTGATGGACACTTAGGTTTGACACACTCTAGGTCCACCCTCCTCACTAAAAATAACTCAATTTCATCTCTGTTTATGGCTGAGTAATATTCCATTGTAAATATGTTCCATATCTTCTTCAAACATTCATCCGTTGATGGACACTTAGGTTGCTTCCATGTCCTAGCTATTGTAAATAGAGCTGCAATGAACATTGTGGTACATGACTCTTTTTGAATTATGGTTTTCCCAGGGTATATGCCCAGTAGTGGGATTTCTGGGTCATATGGTAGTTCTATTTGTAGCTTTTGAAGGAACCTCCATACTGTTCTCCATAGTGGCTGTATCAATTTACATTACCACCAACAGTGCATGATTGTTCCCTTTTCTCCACACCCATTCCAGCATTTATTGTTTCTAGATTTTTTGATGATGGCCATTGTGACCAATGTGAGATGATATCTCATTGTAGTTTTGATTTGCATTTCTCTAATGATTAATGATGTTGAGCATTCTTTCATATGTTAGTTGGCAATCTGTATATCTTCCTTGGAGAAATGTCTATTTCGGACTTCTGCCCATTTTTGCATTGGGTTGTTTGTTTTTTTGTTATTGAGCTGCATGAGCTGCTTGTAAATTTTGGAGATTAATGCTTTGTCAGTTGCTTCATTTGCAAATATTTCCTCATATTCTGAGGGTTGTCTTTTGGTCTTGTTTATGTTTTCCTTTGTTGTGATAAGCTTTTAAGTTTCATTAGGTCCCATTTGTTTATTTTTGTTTTTATTTCCATTTCTCTAGGAGGTGGGTCAAAAAGGATCTTGCTGTGATTTATGTCATAGAGTGTTCTGCCTGTGTTTTCGTATAAGAGTTTGATAGTTTCTGGCCTTACATTTAGGTCTCTAATCCATTTTGAGTTTATTTTTGTGTGTGGTGTTAGGGAGTGTTCTAATTTCATACTTTTACATGGAGCTGTCCAGTTTTCCCAGCACCACTTATTGAAGAGGCTGTCTTTTCTCCACTGTATATCCTTCCCTCCTTTATCAAAGACAATGAGACCGTATGTGTGTGGGTTTATCTCTGGGCTTTCTACCATGTTCCATTGATCTGTATTTCTGTTTTTGTGCCAGTACCATACTGTCTTGATTACTGTAGCCTTGTAGTATAATCTGAAGTCAGGGAGCCTGATTCCTCCAGCTCCATTTTTCGTTCTCAAGATTGCTTTGGCTATTCGGGGTCTTTTGTGTTTCCATACAAATTGTGAAATTTTTTGTTCAAGTTCTGTGAAAAATGCCAGTGGTAGTTTGATAGGGATTGCATTGAATCTGTAGATTGCTTTGGGTAGTAGAGTCTTTTTCACAATGATGATTCTTACAATCCAAGAACATGGTATATCTCTCCATCTACTTGTATCTTCTTTAATTTCTTTCATCAGTGTCTCATAATTTTCTGAATACAGGTCTTTTGTCTCCTTAGGTAGGTTTATTCCTAGATATTTTATTCTTTTTGTTGCAATGGCAAATGGGAGTGTTTTCTTAATTTCATTTTCAGATTTTTCATTAGTGTATAGGAATGCCAGAGATTTCTGTGCATTAATTTTGTATCCTGCTACTTTACCAAATTAATTAATTAGCTCTAGTAGTTTTCTAGTAGCATCTTTAGGATTCTCTATGTAGAGCATCATGTCACCTGCAAACAGTGACAGCTTTACTTCTTCTTTTCCGATATGGATTCCTTTTACTTCTTTTCTTCTCTGATTGCTGTGGCTAGAACTTCCAAAACTTTGTTGAATAAGAGTGGTGAGTGTGGGCAACCTTGTCTTGTTCCTGATCTTAGTGGAAATGGTTTCAGTTTTTCACCAATACGGACAATGTTGGCTGTGCGTTTGTCATATATGGCCTTTATTATGTTGAGGAATGTTCCCTCTATGCCTATTTTCTGCACGTTTTTTATCATAAATGGGTGTTGAATTTTGTCAAAAGCTTTCTCTGCATCTATTGAGATGATCATATGGTTTTTCTCCTTCAATTTGTTAATATGGTGTATCACGTTGATTGATTTGTGTATATTGAAGAATCTTTGCATTCCTGGAATAAACCCCACTTGATCATGGTGTATGATCCTTTTAATGTCCTGTTGGATATCTAAATTCTTTTAGGTTGTTAGGGGGAAGGTCAAAATTTCTTAGAGTCTTCTGTTTCTTATAAATCATCAGCCAAATTAATTCTCAAGCCAAAGAGAATCATTTTGGGGTGACAAATTTTGCTCCCCTACACTAGCACATACTATTAGGGACCCAGACAGTATTTGGATTACTTATTTGAATTATTCTAAAAAACTTAATTATTATCTAACATTAACTAACACTAGCACTCCCTTGCAGCTCCACAACACACTTCCAATCTACCTTTGTTTCCACTCCCAGGCTCTTGGATCTTACACCTGTACCCCCTCTGCATTATTTCTATTTCTGCTCATTCATAAAGGGTCAGATGTCCGAAGTCAACTTTATCCAAGCCCTTGTTAGAATCCTCTGAGGATAATAGGGTTGGCACCACAGGTTTTCTGCCATCAAGTAGCCAGGGAATAATTTTTACCCTTGACTCAAGAACTGCACAGTAAGACCAAGACTATGCAGAGGCTCTGAACTCCCAGAGTCACAATGACTGCTTCTGTCAACACCCAACCCTGGGCCATCCAAGTAATAAAGGTCTAGAGTTTTCTAGCTTGTTAGAAATGGAGTTATTCTACCTGGGAAGGTCCGCACAAGAGTTTGAAACAGTTATTGAGTACATGACAATTTTGAAACAGATGGTTTCTTACCTCAAAACCTTACTCACCATGGGGATGGTTAGATACATATTAAAGAAAATTTTATTTCAGTGTTATACTCTGAGATCACTGAGATGATGGTGTGCATAGGCTATCCTGGGAACACAGACTAGAGACTTCTAAATCAGTCAGGTATTGGAGACTGGGAGGGGAATCAAGGAGGATTTTCTGCAGATGATTCCTGTTCAGACTTGAGAGATTAGTAAGTACTTATCCAGACAAGTAGCAGAGGCAGATGACTAGAAGAAAGAAGTCATTTTAAGTAGAAAAGATATTGAAAACAAAGACTGGACGTGGAAAGGTATGGAAGAGAAACACTGCTTAAGTGTGTAATATGAAGCCACAAATAGTGAGACAAATGTTAGAGATGTAAGCAGGCGCCAATCATAGAAAGCTTCATGTGTTTTCCTAAGAAAGATAAATTCTCTTGCAGTTTATGGAGGTCCATTGAAGGGTTGAAAATCAGAGTATAATGTATTCAGATTTGTACTTTAAGAAATATCCTGATGGAAGCTCATGACCATTAGATCATGGCTTATTGTAAAAAGGTCTTGGGACCTGAGAGGAAGCTCCCAAGAGCTTTCTTTTTTAAAGCAGTTCTCTGATTTTTAAAAACGATAAGCTGTGTTATTATATCATTTTTTAAAGAGCTTTCTTCAAATAGCTGAGTTCCTAGCACACTGGTCAAGTTATAAATACTGAAGTCATTGAAGCCTATTCCCTGAGCTGATTTAAACAGCTCCCATAATAAGGGCTTCACCATAATGTTCCTTCTTTGATACTTGTACTCAATATATAATCTCTGGTCTCTGTCACATTCCCTAAACAGAGGGCATCTTTGTGTCTTCCATGGTACTCTCAGCCCCATAGGATTGAGCCCTGTCTTCTTTCAACCAGTCCCTATTTTAGCTTGGGACCTTAATTTCCTTGCAACTCTATGGCTAATTTCTCCTTGAGGTCTTGTTTTGTTCTGCCTGCTTCTTAGGAATCTCACTGTTTCACACTGAGCCTCCCACTCCTCCATTGTACTTTCATTAACTCCAGTCCCATGTTAACTGTATTGTGCCTAGGGAACTAAATTTCCTCCCTGAACCAGCCCCTGGATGTGTCCAGCTGTCACTAACCAATTCCTAATATATTATAAAGATCAAAACATAGAAAAATATAATTAAACTATATCATAAATTTGGCAGATAATAAATGCTGTCAGTAATTAATATTTATAGAGTATAATATTAACAATTTTTCAGGATAAGATCCTTGATTGCATGAATGTTTTTTACATTTCAGTATTCCACCACACCCCTGACACTCTGCCCAGTCCAGTACCATGCTTTATTTTCTACTATGTAGGCATACAATAAATATTTCTGGGATGAATTTTCTTTGTCTTCCTAAGCTGCTTAAGAAATTTGGGGAGATTATTTGGAGGACTCAATTATCACAAATAATCTGTTCAAAAAATAATTATGGATATACCTCAGTTTGTTCAAAATTCTATTCGGTATCAACTCAAACAAAAGATGTCAGGAACAGTAATTGTCTGCTACCAGATAACTTTTTCTGTCCATGAAAAGTCATAAAATTGATTATACAATTATTTACTTCTTTTAAAAAGAGCTCCAAAATGCCAAGAAGCATAATTTTAATTCTAACCAGTATATGCTCCAAGACGTTCAGATGTGGGAAGAGGACAGAATGTGAAAGTGGATGATGCCATAGGCATCTAAAATGCAAGAAATAAATAAAGATTGTTCTTGAATATCACAATGGAAAGATGGATGCCTGCCTACATTTACCAAAACACACAAAAGAGGGGGACCTTCAAGATGGTGGAGGAGTAAGACATGGAGATCACTTTCCTACACACAAATACATCAAAAATACATCTACATTTGGAACAACTCCTACAGAACACTTACTGAATGCTGGCCGAAGACCTCAGACTTCCCAAAAGGAAAGAAAATCCCCACATAACTTGGTATAGCAAAAGAAAACACAGAGACAAAAGAATAGGGACAGGACCTGTACCTCTGGGAGGGAGCTGTGAAGGAGGAAAAGTTTCCACACAATTAAAAACCCCTTCACTGGTGGAGATAGGGGTTGGGCAGGGGGAAAGCTTCAGAGCCATGGAGGAGAGTGCAGCAACAGGGGTGCAGAGGGCAAAGTGGAGAGATTCCCACACAGGGGATCCAGGCTGATGAGCACTCACCAGCCTGAAATGCTTGTCTGCTCAACTATCAGAGTGGGTGGGGGCTAGAGCTGAGGCTCAGGCTTCAGAGTTCAGACCCCAGGCAGAGGACTGGGGTTGGCTGCATGAAGACAGCCTGAAGGGGGCTAGTGCACCACAGCTAACAAGGAGAGAGTCAGGGAAAAAGTCTGGACCTGCAGAAGAGGTAAAAGCCATTGTTTTGGGGTGTTCCAGGAGAGGGGATTACTTCCCCATGTACCCACAGAAGGCATGGCACAGCCTAAGTGAGCTCGAGAGATGGGCGTGAACTGGGGCTACCATCTCAGACCCCAGAGATGGGCATGAAATGCTAAGGCTTCTGACACTGCCACCAAAAGTCCTGTGTGCAAGAATGGGTCACGGTCACCCTCCCCCCAGGAGCCTGTGCAGGATGCCACTGCCAGGGTCCTGAGATCCAAGGACAACTTCCATGGGAGAACACATGGCATGCCTCAGGCTGTTGCAACATCATGCCAGACTCTGTTGCCACAGGCTCGCCCTGCATCCCAGTTACGAATACTGTACCCCTCCCTCTAACTGCCCTGAGATAGCAAGAGAGCCCAATCAGCCGCTGCTTTAACCCCCTCCTCTTTTGGTGGGGAACAGACGCCTGAGGGTGACCTACATGTAGAGGTGGGACCAAAACCAAAGCTGAACCCCAGGAACTTTGCAAACAGAGAAGAGAAAGGGAAATTTCTCCATGCAGCCTCAGAAGCACTGGATTAAATCCCCACAGTCAACTTGATGATCCCTGCATCTGTGGAATACCTGAATAGATAACAAATTTTCCCAACGTTGAGGCAGTGGACTTTGGGAGCAATTGTAGACTTAGGATTTGCTGTCTGAGACTGATTTGTTTCTAGTTTTTATGTCAATCTTGGTTTACATTTTAGTTCTTGTTATCATTGTTGGATTTGTTTATTGGTTTGGTTGCTTGCATTTTAAATTTTATTTTAATTAATTTATTTTATTTTATTCTTATTTTTTCATCCTTTTCTTCTGAGCCATGTGGCTGACAGGGTCTTGGTGCTCTGGGTGGGTGTCAGACCTGAGCCTCTGAGGTGGGAAATCTGACCAAGGACATTAGACCACCACAGACCTCCAGAGCCACATAATATTAATTGGTGAGAGTTCTCCCAGAGATCTCTATCTCAACACAAAGACCCAGCTCCACCCAAGGGTGAGCAAGCTCCAGTGCTGGATGCCCCATACCAAAGAACTAGCGAGAGGAACAACACGCCACTCATTAGCAGAGAGGCTGCCTAAAATAATACTAAGTACACAGACACCCCAAAACACACCACCGTATGTGGTCCTGCTCACCAGAAAGACAGGATCCAAGCCCACCACCAGAAAAGAAGCACCAGGCCCTTCTGCCAAGAAGCTTACACAAGCCACTGAACCAACCTAACCCACTGGGAGCAGACACCAAAAAAAAAAAACAGGAACTATGAACCTGCAGCCTGCAAAATGGAGACCCCCCAAACACAGTAAGTTAAACAAAATGAGAAGACAGAGAAATACTCAGCAGATGAAAGAGCAAGGTAAAAACCGACCAGACCAAACAATGAAGAGGAAATAAGCAGTCTACCTTAAAAGGCATTCAGAATAATAATAGTATACATGATCCAAAATTTTGGAAATAGAACGGAGACAATACAAGAAATGTTTAACAAGGACCTAGAAGAACTAAAGAGCAAACATAACAATGATGAACAACACAATAAATGAAATTAAAAGTTCTCTAGAAGGGATCAATAGCAGAATCACTGAGGCAGAAGAACGGATAAGTGACCTGGAAGATAAAATATTGGAAATAGCTAGCACAGAGCAGAATAAAGACAAAAGAATGAAGAGAATTGAGGACAGTCTCAGAGACATCTGGGACAACATAAAACACACCAAGATTCGGATTATATGGGTCCCAGAAGAAGAAGAGAAAAAGAAAGTATCTGAGAAAATATTTGAAGAGATTACTGTTGAAATCTCCCTAACATGGATAAGGAAATAGTCAATCAAGTCCAGAAAACACAGAAAGCCCCATACAGGATAAATCCAAAGAGAAACACGCCAAGACACATATTAATCAAACTATGAAAAAAATACAAAGAAAAAATATTAAAAGAAGCAAGGGAAAAGCAACAAATAACATACAAGAGAATCCCCATGAGGATAACAGCTGATCTTTCAGCAGAAACTCTGCAAGCCAGAAGGGAGTGGCAGGACATACTTAAAGTGATGAAAGGGAAAAACCTACACCCAAGATTACTCTACCCAGCAAGGTCCTCATTAAGATTCGATGGAGAAATTAAAACCTTTACAGACAAGCAAAATTTTAAGAGAATTCGGTACCACCAAACCAGCTTTACAATAAATGCTAAAGGAACTTCTCTAGGAAGGAAATAAAAGAGAAGGAAGAGACCTACAATAATAAACCAAAAACGATTAAGAAATGGTAATAGGAACATACATATTGATAATTACCTTAAATGTAAATGGATTAAATGCTCCAACCAAAAGACATAGACTCACTGTATGGATACAAAAACAAGACCATTATGTATGCTGTCTACAGAGACCCACTTCAGACCTAGGGACACATACACACTGAAAGTGAGGGGATGGAAAAAGATATTCCATGCAAATGGAAATCAAAAGAAAGCTGGAGTAGCAAT
>NC_041234.1:43190704-43222527 GCF_002837175.3 Physeter macrocephalus | reverse complement strand
AAATGTAAATGGATTAAATGCTCCAACCAAAAGACATAGACTCACTGAATGGATACAAAAACAAGACCATTATGTATGCTGTCTACAGAGACCCACTTCAGACCTAGGGACACATACACACTGAAAGTGAGGGGATGGAAAAAGATATTCCATGCAAATGGAAATCAAAAGAAAGCTGGAGTAGCAATTCTCATATCAGACAAAATAGACTTTAAAATAAAGACTAGTACAAGAGACAAAAAGGACACTACATAATGATCAAGGCATCAATCCAAAAAGAAGATATAACAACTGTAAATATTTATGCACCCAACATAGGAGCAGCCCAATACATAAGGCAAATGCTAACAGCCAAAAAAGGGGAAATCGACAGTAACACAATCATAGTAGGGGACTTTAACACCCCACTTTCACCAATGGACAGATCATCCTAAATGAAAATAAATAAGGAAACACAAGGTTTAAATGACACATTACACAAATGGACTTAATTGATATTTATAGGACATTCCATCCAAAAGAAACAATAAATTTTCTTCTCCGGTGCTCATGGAACATTCCCCAGGATACATTATACCTTGGGTCACAAATTAAGCCTCGGTAAATTTAAGAAAATTGAAATCATATCAAGTATCTTTTCCAACCACAATACAATGAGACTAGATATCAATTACAATAAAAGAACTGTAAAGCATACAAACAAATGTAGGCTAAACAATAGACTACTAAATAACCAAGAGATCACTGAAGAAATAAAAAAGTACCAAGAAACAAAAGACAGTGAAAACACGACAACCCAAAACCTACGGTATGCAACAAAAGAAGTTCTAAAAGGGAAGTTTATAGCAATGGAATCCTACCTCAAGAAACAAGAAAATCTCAACTAAACAACCTAACCTTACCCCTAAAGCAATTAAAGAAAACAAAACAAAAATGCAAAGTTACCAGAAGGAAAGAAATCATAAAGATCAGATCATAGAAAAATGAAAAATAAATTAAGGAAAAGATAGCAAAGATCAATAAAACTAAAAGCTGGTTCTTTCAGAAGATAAAGAAAATTGAAAAACCATTAGCTAATCTCATCAAGAAAAAAAGAGAGAAGATTCTAATCAATGTAATTAGAAATGAACAAGGAAAAGTAACAACTGACACTGCAGAAATACAAAGGATCATGAGAGATTACTACAAGAAATTATATGCCAAGAAACTGGACAACCTGGAAGAAATGGACAAATTCTTAGAAAAGCACAACCTTCCAAGACTGAGACAGGAAGAAATAGAAAATTTTTAAAAAAACAAACTAATCACAAGCACTGAAATTGAAACTGTGATTAAAAATCTTCCAACAAAGAAAAGTCCAGGACCAGATGGCTTCACAGGTGAATTCTATCAAATATTTAGAGAATAGTTAACACCTATTATTCTCAAACTCTTCCAAAATATAGCAGAAGGAAGAAAACTCACAAACTCATTCTATGAGTCCACCATCACCCTGATACCAAAACCAGACAAAGATGTCTTAAAAAAATAAAATTACAGGCCAATATCACTGGTGAACATAGGTGCAAAAATCCTCAACAAAATACTAGCAAACAGAATCCAACGGCAGATTAAAAGGATCATACACTATGATCAAGTGAGGTTTATCCGAGGAATTCAAGGATTCCTCAATATACGCAAATCAGTCAAGGTGATACACCATATAAACATATTGAAGGAGCAAAACCATATGATCATCTCAATATATGCAGAAAAACATTCGACAAAATTCAACACCCACTTATGACAAAAACTCTCCAGAAAGTAAGCATAGAGGGAACTTACCTCAACATAATAAAGGCCATATATGACAAACCCACAGTCAACATCACTCTCAATGGTGAAAAACTGAAACCATTTCCTCTAAGATGAGGAACTAGATAAGGTTGCCCACTCTCACCACTATTATTCAATGTAGTTTTGGAAGTTTTAGCCACTGCAATCAGAGAATAAAAAGAAATAAAATGAATCCAAATCAGAAAAGAACAGTAAAAGTGTCACTGCTTGCAGATGACATGATATTATACATAGAGAATCCTAAAGGTGCTACCAGAAAACTACTAGAGCTAATCAATGGATTTGGTAAAGTTGCAGGATACAAAATTAATGAACAGAAATCTCTTGCATTCCTATGCATTAACGATGAAAAATGTGAAAGAGAAATTAAGGAAACACTCCCATTTACCATTGCAACAAAAAGAATAAAATACCTAGGAATAAACTTACAAATGGTGACAAAGGACCTGTATGCAGAAAACTGTAAGACCCTGAGAAAAAAAATTAAAGACAATACAAACAGATGGAGAGATATACCATGTTCTTGGATTGGAAGAATCAACATTGTGAAAATGACTATACTACCCAAAACAATCTACAGATTCACTGCAATCCCTATCAAACTACCAATGGCAATTTCTCCAGAACTAGAACAACAACCTTTACAATTTGCATGGAAACAGAAGGGGCCCCAAATAGCCAAAGCATTTGTGAGGATGAAAAACAGACCTGGGGGAATCAGGCTCCCTTACTTCAGACTATACTTCAAAACTACAGTTATCAAGACAGTATGGTACCGGCACAAAAACAGAAATATAGATCAATGGAATAGGATAGAAAGCCCAGTGATAAATCCATGCATCTATGGTCACCTTATATTTGATTAAGGAGGCAAGAATATACAATGGAGAAAAGACAGACTCTTCCATAAGTTGTGCTGGGAAAACTGGACAGCTACAGGTAAAAGAATGAAATTAGAACACTCCCTAACACGATATACAAAAAAAAAAAATCTCAAAATGGATTAAAGACCTAAATGTAAGGCCAGACACTATAAAACTCTTAGAGGAAGACATAGGCAGAACACTTTATGACATAAATCACAGCAAGATCCTTTTTAACCCACATCCTAGAGAATGGAAATAAAAGCAAAAATAAACAGATGGGGCCTAATCAAACTTAAAAGCTTTGCACAGCAAAGGAAACCATAAACAAGACGAAAAGACAACCCTCAGAATTGGAGAAAATATTTATAAATGAGTAAACGGGCAAAGGATTAATCTCCAAAATATACAAGCAACTTGTGCAGCTGAATATAAAAGAAAACAAACAAACAACCCAATCCAAAAATGGGTGGTAGACATAAAGTGACATTTCTCCAAAGAAGATATACAGATTGCCAACAAACACATGAAAGGATGCTCAACATCACTAATCATTAGAGAAATGTAAATCAAACTACATTCAGGTATCACCTCACACCAGTCAGAATGGCCATCATCAAAAAATTTACAAACAATAAATGCTGGTGAGGGTGTGGAGAAAAGGGAACCCTCTTGCACTGTTGGTGGTAATGTAAATTAATACAGCCACTAGGGAGAAAAGTATGGAGGTTTCTCAAAAAACTAAAAATAGAACTGCCATATGATCAAGCAATCCCATTACTGGGCTTTCCCCTGAGAAAACCATAATTTAAAAAGGCACATGTACCACAATGTTCATTTCAGTACTATTTACAATAGCTAGCACATGGACACAACCTAAGTGTCCATCGACAGATGAATGGGTAAAGAAGATGTGGCACATATATATAATGGAATATTACTCAGCCATAAAAAGAAGCAAAATTGTGTTTTTTGTAGTGAGGTGGATGGACCTATAGTCTGTCACACAGAGTGAAGTCAGAAAGAGAAAAACAAATATAGTATGCTAACACATATATATGGAACCTAAAGATAGAAAAGAATGGTTCTGATGAACCTAGGGACAGGACTGGAATAAAGGCACATACATAGAGAATGGACTTGAGGACATGGGGAAGGGGAAGTGTAAGCTGGAAGACATGAGAGAGTAGCATTGACATATATACCCTACCAAATGTAAAATAGATAGCTAGTGGGAAGCAGCTGCATAGCACAAGGAGATCATCTCAGTGCTTTGTGACCCCCTAGAAAGGTCGGACATGGAGGGTGGGTGGGAGGGAAGAGCAAGAGGGAGGTGATCTGTGGATATATGTATCCGCATATCTGGGGATATGTATACATATAGCTGATTCACTTCGTTATACAGCAGAAATGAACACAACATTGTAAAGCAATTATACCACAAGAAAAATGTTTAAAAATAAAATAAAATACCCTGTAATTAAAAAAAATTCACACACACAAAGAGAGTGGGTGGTTTGGAGACTGCTTGGGAGGAAACCATTTGTCTTTCCTACTCAATCCCTTTAATATCTCAGACTCACCATTAAGTTAAAATAAGATACTGCCATCCTTATCTGCCTTCCATTTCACTTTTCAAAAGTTTCTGAACTCAGAGATCATGTCTCAGTGACTCACCTAATAAATATTAATTTAGTGATTATTATGCATGAAGCTTTATTTTTTTTATCCCACCTTCAAATCTGATGCTCTGTACCTCCTCTCTGACTGTCTGACTTTAGGCTTCAGGTTCCTTCTTCAACTGTAGCTAAGAAACTCCCTTTTCTTCTGGCTACACCTTTCTAAGTAAACGCCCTATCTGTTTCATCCCAGCCTCTGAGCCCTTAGAGGTGGTATTCCAAGCAGGTTTGCCCTAAGACATGATCAGGAATAAACAGCTGGAAAATTAGAGAGGGATAGGCAAATTCATCCAGGAAGCCATTCCCATTTTGGAATAAGGGTGGCTGCTTCATGCACTATAGTGTCTTAAACATCCTTTCCCCAAAATGGATTGTTTAGTTAGATGATGACAAATTGTCAATGTGAGAGGTGAATGGTACATATACACATGTTATCACATATGAGCATGTCATAAGTCTCCTGTGATATATACATATGTACACACATATATATATTTCATTTAATTAACAGTAGCATATAGAATATGGATAAGAAAGTTTCCATTTGAATATGTAATTGTTTAATCTCAGAGGTAAAATAGCTGCAATGGAATTAATATGTGAGTGTGGTCAGCAGTCTCAAAGCCTCATCTTTAATTGCAAAATTGCATGTCACAGTGACATGTTGAGAATTTGGTGGAATTTAAATGGGGTTCTGAGCTAGGAACCTGATTCAAGTGGTTATGATCCAAATCATTGGCCAAGTTACTCAGATTTGGACAATAAAAAGAACTTTAACATCACCACAGCTCAGCAAGCAATTTGGACTGAGGCAAAAATCTAGGGATTGGATGAACTAAATTAAAGCACCAAGCAGTGGGGGGAGAAGCTACATGAAGGGTGCAGTAGAATGAGTGGGTTGTAATTTTTTTTAATGGGAGATTAGAGGAGGCAGAAGAATTATTGGTATGAGTATGAAGTGCTGGTGTTTGAATAACAGAAGTATTGACTCTTTATTCTCTTTCAATTTCCCCTTTAAAGTGATGCTTGCAAATTATCAACAACATCTGTAAGTTTCTTTCTCTTTATTTATTGATTAACTAGACTAAATATTTCTGTGGAATTCCTGTGGAATGTATATCCTCTGAGAAGTGAATTCCCGTCTTTTCTCCATATCCAGCTTTACTGACACTTACCTCCCCCTCTGGGAACATTTTTTCCCTGCCTTTCTCTTCTAACTTCTGCAGTGTAGTAGGTCCCTGTTTCATAATTGTTCTCTCCAATTCTAGTATCACCATCCTCATCCTAATTTTAGCTTTATAAAGTCAATTCTTTGACCTTAACTCTAATGGTCATAACTTCTACTTCGCTTCAGTCCTCCACAACTGTTCTCACTACCTGGAACTTGCAATCATCAAGAGAGGTTACACCTGATCCTAATTTTTCAGTACTATCAGGCCTTCTGTCCCTGAGA
The DNA here is from genome assembly GCF_002837175.3 of Physeter macrocephalus. Taxonomy (NCBI): domain Eukaryota; kingdom Metazoa; phylum Chordata; class Mammalia; order Artiodactyla; family Physeteridae; genus Physeter; species Physeter macrocephalus. The sequence continues at coordinate 43,216,696 of NC_041234.1, read as the reverse complement.
ATCTTCCATTTTCTCTCAATCTGCAAGGCCCATTTTAAGTATTTCCCCATGTCTCTGATCCCATGGCTCACTACTTTAACCACTATCTTGCCAATACCATAACACTCATCCATTCGTTGGACTTATTTAGAAAAGCCTCAGCTTCAGGTCACTCTGTTTTCCTTCTCCAATCCTGAACTCAGGTTGGTTAAAAAAAAAAAAAAGCACAGACTGCCTTGCATATTGGGAGCGCTACAAATTAATGGTCATCACCTTTACCTGGGCTCTCAGCTCTATGCAGAAATAGTTCTACTTTCACCTAAGCAGTTTTCTTTCCAGTTCTGAGCAGTTGCTATTTCAAGATTCACATAGAAAATGGAGACCATTAGTCAAAATCCAGCTGGTCCTCACCTAAAACTTACCCTCATCCTCATCCATCTTTACCTTTTCCCCTCCCAATTTAGCAAAAAAAAAAAAGATTATCCTTTTGCCAGAGCACACTTTATTTATCTTTTATAGAACCTATAGCAATTGAAATTAATTATTTTTATAAATCATTATTTATATTTCTTTAACCTATAATCTGTAAGAACAGGGACTGCATCTGTTTTCATCATACTATCTCCAACACTCAGCATAATAATATATGCCTGATAAATATTTGTTGAATGAATGTGTATTTATTGGAGTTCCTATTTATGAGCATCAAAATATGCCTCTGGCTTACTTTAAAAATGGAAATTATTGAAAGATTTTTCAAAGTGGAGCAGGACCTCTAAGAATTTACCAATTTTGGGCATGGGTAGGCACTAAGTGAGTTCCGGAGGGCCAAGAAACAGGCAACACAGCAATTTCTTCATAGTCCAATCAAGCTGGATCAGAGAGTTGCTGCCTCTGCTGCTGTCATTACAGTTGTAAATAATGACCAATCATTTGCTACATTATACCTCTTGCTAAACATTTAAAGTCCCAGGAGAGAACATCTGGTTGACAGAGATTGAATTAACATTTCATACTCTGGCTGTATAGGGGCATAAAACAAAAACAAAAGAAAACAAAAACCTTCTGATCTCTGTTGACTCCATTGTAGGTTGACAGGCCTTGGAGTAATCCTCCGGCTTAAACCCTCCTGTCTCTTAATGTGATGGCTAATTTTTTTGTATCAACTTGACTGGGACACTGGAAAAGATTAATATTTGAACTGGTAGACTGAATAAAGCACATAGCTCTCTACAGTGTGGATAAGCCTCATCCAATGCATTGGAGGTCTAAGTAGAGTAAGGGAGAATTCACTCTCCCTGCCTGACTGTTTTTGAGTTGGAACATTGGTCTTCTCCTACACAGGGACTGACACTTACATCATCAGTTCTGGTTCTCGGGCCTTTGGATTTGGACTCAATTGGCTCTGTTTCTCTAGAAAACTCTGATAAAAGTACACACTGTGGGGAGGAAGTAATCTCCCAAGAGAAAATCAGGGTTTATTGTGAAGGAAAGGTAGATGCTGGGCAGCCAAAAATAAAAACCAAAGATCCACTCAGAACAAATGTATTAAAAAATGACTTGATCTCTACCCTGTATCCTAGCCACCTGCCTTCACAACCCCACTATTTGTTTCTCAGAGATCCTACTCCTTTAGTCCTGTCTAATCTCACGTTTGCTTTCTCTCTATATTTCTCCCCTCAGTATTCAAATATGCTCAGATCTCTTTTTAACCTTATATTTATATAATATATATAACATATATATAATCTGTTTCCTATCTTGTGTGTCTGTTGAGAGCACTTACCCTGAGGCCAGATTTCCTGAGTTCAAATCCCAGATCAGTTACTTGTTAACTGTGTTAAAAGACTAACTGGGGCATATTAAAAATTTCAAGAATTAATTTGAGCATATATCTATTCAAATCAGGTAGCACCAAACCAAAGGTGGTTAGGAGCCCTCTTCAGAGAGTGCTAGGGGAGGAGTTTTCATAGAGCAGATGCACAAGTAAATCAAGGGAATTATTTGATCGGCTATAACTTAAGTGTTTGCCTTATTTGGGAAAGCCTAGTTGGCTTCCTTGATTGATTGTTGTTATTTTTTTTTTCCTCGCCTTCAAGTGCATTGACTCTGGTTTCGGTTTTGGTTTGCTTGCATAGGCTATCAAGGCATTGGAGCCACCTCAGTCTAATGGCCACTTTGTTTAATTACTTTAACAGTTTCCCCCTTTTGGTCATCCTCTCATACTTGACAAATTGAACAAAAAATTGGCATTAGCATTATTCTCAGTCATCATCAGGACTATGATTTTCTTATCTCTTGAAACTCATAGGTTAAAATGTCAGGTTCATGGAAAAATTGGTTTGGCTGTTTATTTCATTGTTAATCTTATTTCTGTTTCTCCAAGCACAGAGATCATCTGAAGTAATTCTGATGGCTACAAACATGTATTTAAGATTTTTGAGAGAACACAGTTCATGAGAGACTAAATTGATGACCATCAGGAGGATAATACAAAGAGAATGAAATATTCTCCATAGTCAGGGTCCCCATGAACCAAACAAGTAGTTATCAATTAAATCAACAAATGTACCTGAAGAGGCATCAACCTGTTTTAGCCAAGTGGCTTGTTTTTGTTTGTTTCTCATATTTGAGTTTCTACTATGCCAGAGGTGTTGATCCAGATATAGCAGGAAATAATTGTTGTGGTACAAATTCCTTCTTGTTGACCAAAAGTGTTATTTAAAGCATTTTTATTATCAAAAACCACTTTTTCAACTCAAAATAATTCTTATGTCAAAAAAAAACATAATTTGAGGTGACATATTTTGTAAGCCTTTATTCCTTGCCTTTGAAATTTCTCCAAGAAAGGTTCACAGTCTGGACATTTGAGTTTATAGATTGCTCTTTGTCACTGAACCAGTCTCTTAGTCCTGAGAATAGGTCAGTTCAGTTAAACAGCTGTGTCTCATTTCAGGAGGTGGTGTTGCAGGTGGGCTCCCAAAGTGAGGCCTATATGGTACAAGCAATCAGGTATTTAATAAAAGGTATTTCTATGCAAAAAAAGTAAAACAAATGTTAATGGTTAGAGCAGACTATAAATCAGTTTCTGAGTCCAGAGGTCAGCCAGTTGAGATTTCTAGATGATAGGCTCCTAGACAATGGGCTTGAAGCATCTGTGGTAGTTGGAATATTTCTGGTCATGTCACCAGGTGTTTAGATAAACTTACTGAGTGACCCATACAGCAACAGGCACAAAACTCAGTTGTATATAAGCCATTGTGGTGATTCATCTGAAGTTTATATCAAGTAATCCAGCTTCAATTTACAGGGCTTCAGGAAAAGAGCAGTTTTTGTTCTTAGTGATTCCAAGTCAGAAGAGTGGAAGAAAACAGAAAACATTAATTTGGATTGTTATAGTCAGATATTGAAAAAATAAATAGAAGAATATAGGATCCAGTAGAGTTTCCAGGTATATAACAAAAACCTCAAAGACAACGCACAGGACTACAATCTGATATACACAAGTAGTGTTATAATTTTCTACTGAAGCATATTTTTCTCTCTACAACTAATCCAATTTCTAGCAAAATAACCACAGTAAGACAAATTTGTTTCCAAAATAAATCTGATCTCATTAAACTTGTCCTGATTACCTACAAAAGTGCAGCAAAAAGGATTTCACATATATTCTAAAATATGATATTCCAGTAAAGCATTAGTCATATCTAAGTGGCTTTATTGGCCGTGTAAAGTCAATGCTAGCTTATTAGATTTTTTAAAGGCCTCTTTAGTTTAAGAGGCCAAGCCAAGGACTAGCCCAATTCTGTCCTATTACAAGAAGAACAGATTCTTATTGAACTTACGCTAATACCTACATTGTCATGAAAAATGAGATAAGACTTCCCAAATTCTGGGGAAATCAGGTAGAGAGAAAAAGAGAAATATTCAATATTTGTTTATAACAGTATACCTTACCAAATTGCTGTGTTATCGATAATTTTTTTTAAAAGAAGAAATGGGATTTTAAAATCTGGAATACAAAACTTTGAAGAAACAGCAATATTTCAAACAGTCATAAAAATTAAAATTATCCTCATCAGTATATTAAATCCCATGTAATAAATTATTGATTAATGCTTGATCTAGGGTTAGTATAGTTTTATGAATCTATCAGTTTCTCCATTAGAATTCTAAAAATTATTACCCTGTTTAGTGTTATGATCTTAACGTTATCAGAAATTTCTTCTTGTCAGAGTTCTTTCCATGAATCTCTGAAGATGAAACATTTTGAAAAAAGTATCAGAGTTTTAAAAATCACTGTAAGTATTAAAAGTGGCCATATTTAAGGACTAATGAGAGTTCACTGTGCAATTGAAAAGGAATTATTATTAATTTTGACATAAAATATTTTAAGATAATAACTAGAATTATGACTGATAACAGTATTCGAGAATATATCATATCATTAGGAATTTCATACACTTTCTGGAACACTTACATCAATACCATAGATCCTTACAAATATAACCTAAAGGAGGTTTAGCATCACTTTTTAAAAACTGTTTCTCTGAACTGGTTTGTTGAAGAATAATTGACATACTTTAAAGTGTAAAATTTGATAAGTTTTGAAACATGTATATGTCCATGAAACTACCACCACAATTAGGATAATGAACATAGTAATCATCCTCAAAAGTTTCCTTGTGTCCCTTTGTAATTTCTTCTTCCTGTCCTATCCCCAGGCAACTGCTTATCAACCTCCTGCCAATATATAGATTAATTTTCACTTTAAAGAATTTTATGTAAGTGGAATCATACAGTACGGCCTCTTTATTTTGCTTTTTTTCACCCAGCACAATTTTGTTTTTACTGAAGTATAGTTGATTGAAAATATTGTTAGTTCCAGGTGTACAGCAAAGTGATACATATATATATACACACACATATATATGAATTATATATATATTATATATATATATTATATGTATATATTTCCAATTATTTTCTATTATATGTTATTACAAGATATTGAATATAGTTCCCTGTGGTATACAATAAATTCTTGTTGTTTATCTATTTTAGCTATAGTGGTATGTATCTATTAATCTCATATTCCTAAATTTATCCCTCCACCTCCTCTTTCCCCTTTGGTAACCATTAGTTTGTTTTCTATGTCTTCAAGTCTGTTTCTGTTTTGTAAATAAGATCATTTGTATTATATTTAAGATTCCACCTGTAAGTGATATAATATAATATGTCTTCCTCTATCTGGCTTCCTTCACTCAGTATGATAATCTCTAGGTCCAACAATATTGATGCAAATGACAATATTTTATTCTTTTTCATGTCCAAGTAATATTTCATTTTGTGTGTGTGCGTGTGTGTGTGTGTGTATACATATACATATATATACTATATTTTCTTTATCCATTCATTTGTTGATGGACATTTAGGTTGCTCCCATGTCTTGGCTTTGTAAATAATGCTGCTATGAACAGTGGGGTTGATGTATCTTTTTGGAATGACAGTTTTCATCTTTTCCAAATATATGCCCAGAAGTGTATTGCTGGATCATATGGTATCTCTACTTTTAGTTTTTTAAGGAACCTCCATGCTGTTTTCCATAGTGCCTGCACCAATTTGCATTCCCACCAGTGTACCAGTGTCCCTATTCTCCACACCCTCTACAGCAGTTACTATTGGTAGACATTTTGATGATGGCCATTCTGACTGGTGTGAGGTGATATCTAATTGTATTTTGATTTGCATTTCTTTAATTAGCAATATTGAACATCCTTTCATGTGCCTATTGGCCATCTGTATGTCTTCTTTGGAGAAACGTCTATTTAGGTCTTCTGCCCCCTTTTTGATTGGGTTTTTTTTTTTCCGATATAGAGTTGTATAAACTGTTTGTTCATTTTGGAGATTAACCCTTTGTTGGTTGCATCATTTGCAAATATTTTCTCCCAGTCTATAAGTTGCCTTTTTGTTTTGTTTATTATTTCCTTTGCTATGAAAAAGCTTTTAAGTTTGATAAGGTCCCATTTGTTTATTTTTGCTGTTATTTCTCTTGCCTTGGGAAGCTGATTTAAGAAAATATTGCTACGATTTATGTCAGAGAATGGTTTGCTTATGTTATCTTCTAGGGGGTTTACATTTAGGTCTTTAAACCAGTTTGAGTTTGTTTTTGTATATGGGAGTATTCTACATTCTTTGATTTACATGTAGCTGTCTTATTTTCCCAACACCACTTGTTGAAGAGACTATCTCTTCTCCACTGTATATTCTTGCTTCATTGGTTGAGTTTTACTTGACTGTAGGTGCATGGGTATACGTCTGGGCTGTCTATTCTGTTCCACTGATCCATGTATCTGTTTTTGTGCCAATACCATGCTGTTTTTATTACTTTAGCTTTGTAGTGTTGTCTGAAGACTGGGAGTGTTATGTCTCCATCATTGTACTTTTTTCTGAGGATTGCTTTAGTAATTCTGTTTCTTTTGTGGTTCCATATAAATTTTAAGATTATTTTCTCTAGCTATGTGAAAAACGTCATTGGAAATTTGATAGGGATCCCACTAAATATGTAGATTGCTTTGGGTAGTATGGCCATTTTAACAATATGAATTCTGTCAATCCAAGAACATGGGACATCTTTCTATTTCATTAAATTATCGTCAATTTCCTTTACCAATGTTTTATAGCTTTCAGCAGGTAGGTCTTTCATCTCCTTGGTTAGGTTAATTCCTAGGTTTTTTTTTATGTGATTTTAAATGGGATTTAAAAAATTCCCTCTGATATTTCATTGTTAGTGTAAAGAGATGAAAAAGATTTCTGTATATTAATCTTGTATCCTGCTACCTATCTGAATTCACTTATTAGTTCTAATAGTTTTTGTGTGCAGTATTTAGGGTTCTCTACATAGAGTATCATGTCATCTGCAAATAATGGCAATTTTACGTCTTCTCTTCCAATGTGGATACATTTTATTTCATTTTCTTGTAAAATTGCTGTGGCTAGGACTTCCAATACTATGTTGAACAGAAGTGGTGAGAATGGGCATCATTGTCTTCTTCCTGAATTTAGCAGAAAGGCTTTCAGCTTTTCACCAATGAGTATTATGTTGGCTGTGGGTTTGTCATAAATGGCTTTTATTATGTTGATATGTTCCCTCTATACCCACTTTGGTGAGGATTTTTTTCATGAATGGATGTTAAATTTTACAAAATTATTTTTCTGCATCTATTGAGAAGATAATATTTTTTTTTGTTTTTTCTTTGGTTAATGGGGTGTATTACATTGATTGATTTGCATGTCTTGAACCATCCTTGTGACCCTGGAATGAATACAACTTGATCATGGTTTTTGATCCTTCTTATATGTTCTTGGATTTGATTTGCTAATACTTTGTTGAGGATTTTTGCATTTATATTCATGAAAGCTATTGGCCTGTACTTTTCTTTCTTTGTTATGTCTTTGTCTGCCTTTAGTATCAGGGTGATGGTGGCTTCTTGGAATGAATTTGAGAGTTTTCCTTCTTCTTCAATCTTTTGGCATAGTTTGACAGGATTGGTAAAAGTTCTTCATATGTTTGGTAGAACTCCCCAATGAAGTCATTCGGACCTGGACTTTAATTTTCAGGATGGATTTTTTTTCTCAGATTCTATTTCACTTTTATTGATCAGTCTTTTCAAATTATCTGTTTCTTCTTGACTCAGTTTTGGTAGGCTGTAAGTTTCTACAAACTTGTCCATTTCTTCTACATTGTCCAATTTTTGTTGGCATGTAACTGTTCATAGTATTTTCCTATGATTTTTTATTTCTATGGCATTGGTTGTTATTTCTCCTCTTTCATTTCTTATTTCATTTATTTGGGTCCACTCTTTTTTTTCTTTAATTTTTATTGGGGTATAGTTGATTTACAATGTTGTGTTAGTTTCAGGCATACAACAAAGTGAATCTGTTATACATATACATATATCCACATAGATTCTTTTCCCATATATGGCATTACAGAGTATTGAGTAGAGTTCCTTCTTCTATACAGTAGGTCCTTATTAGTTATCTATTTTACATATAGTAGTGTGTATATGTCAATCCCAATCTTCCAATTTATCTGTCCTCCCTTACCCCCTGGTAACCATAAGTTTATTTTCTACATCTGTAACTCTATTTGTTTTGTAGATAAGTTCATTTGTACCCTTTTTTAGATTCCACATATAAGCAATAACAACAAATGCTAAAGGAACTTCTTTAGGCAGGAAACAAAAGAGAAGAGAACAAAGGAGGAAGGGAAGAAAAAAGACCTACAAAAACAAACCCCAAACAATTATGAAAATGGCAGTAGGACTATACATATCAATAATTAGCTAAAATGTAAATGGATTAAATGCTACAACCAAAAGACACAGACTGGCTGAATGGATACAAAAACAACACCCATGTATAGGTTGTCTACAAGAGACCCACTTCAGACCTAGGGACATATACAGACTGAAAGTGAGGGGATGGAAAAAGATATTCCATGCAAATGGAAACCAAAAGAAAGCTGGAGTAGCAATATTCATATCAGATAAAATGGACTTTAAAATAAAAACTGTTATAAGAGACAAGGAAAGACACTACATAATGATCAAGGGATCAATCCAAGAAGAAGATATAACAATTATAAATACATATGAACCCCAAATAGGAGCAGCTCAATATATAAGGCAAATACTAACAGCCATAAAAGGGGAAATCAACAGTAACATAATAATAGTGGGGGACTTTAACACCCTACTTACACCAGTGGGCAGATCATCCAGACAGAAAATTAATAAGGAAACACAGCTTTAAATGACACATTAGACCAGATAGACTTAATTGATATTTATAAAACATTCCTTTGAAAGCAACAGAATACACTTTCTTTTCAAGTGCTCATGGAACATTCTCCAGAATAGATCACATCTTTAGTCACAAATCAAGCCTTGGTAAATTTGAGAAAATTGGAATCATCTTTTCCAACCACAAAATTATGAGATTAGAAATCACTCTTTTTTATTCTTGGTGAGCCTGATTGGAGGTTTGCTGATTTTGTCTATCATTTAAAAAAAAACAGCTCTTAGGGAATTCTCTAGTGGTCCAGGGGTTAGGATGCCATACTTCCATTGCAAGGGGTGTGGGTTCGATCCCTAGTTTGGGAACTAAGATCCCGCATGCTACATTGCATGGCCAAACAACAAAATAAAAGACAAAATAAAATAAAATATAAAACAACATAAAATAAAATACCAGCTCTTAGAATTAATGATCTTTTCTATTTTTTATTTCTATTTATTTCTTTCCTCTCGAATCTTTATTATTTCCTTATTTCTTCTGACTTTGGGGTTTTAGTTAATCTTTTTCTAGTTCCTTTAAGTAATAAGTTAGGTTGTTTATTGGAAATGTTTTTGTTTCTTGAGGAAAGTCTGTATCAGTATGAACTTCCCTCTTTAAACTACTTTTGCTGCATTCCATAGATTCTGTATGGTTGTGTTGTCATTGTCCTTTGTCTTGAGGTAGTTTCTGATTTCCTCTTTGATTTCATCATTGACAAGTTTTTTTTTTAGTACCATGTTGTTTAATCTCCATGTGATCAGGTTTTTTTCCCCTTTTTTCTTTCTGTGTTTTTTTTAGTTTCATACCATTATGGTCAGAAAAAAGGCTTGAAATAATTTCTATCCACTTACATTTATTGAGGCTTGTTTTGTGTCCTAGTATGTGGTCAATCCTAGTGAATGTGTATTCTTGTTTTTTAGATGTAGTGTCCTCTAGATATCAATTAATATCAATTGTTCTATTTTGCCATTTAGGATCTCTGCTGCCTTACTGATTTTCTGTCTGGAAGATCTGCCCATTGATGTCAGAGCTATATTAGGTCTTCTACTCAAATTGTATTTCTGTTAATTTTTCTTAGTATTTGTTTTATATATTTCGGTGCTCCTATATTGAGTGCATATATGTTAATATGTGTAATATCCTCTTGTTTTGATCCCTTTATCATTATATACTGTCATTCTTTTTTTAAAGGACTTTGTTTTAAAGTCTATTTTGTCTGATATGAGTATTGTTTTGTTTTTGTTTTTGTTTTTGCTTTTGTTTTCTTTTTTAACATCTTTATTGGAGTATAACTGTTTTACAATGGTGTGTTAGTTTCTGCTTTACAACAAAGTGAATCAGTTATACATATACATATGTTCCCATATCTCTTCCCTCTTGCATCTCCCTCCCTCCTACCCTCCCTATCCCACCCCACTAGGTGGTCACAAACCACCGAGCTGATCTCCCTTTGCTATGTGGCTGCTTCCAACTAGCTATCTATTTTGTGTTTGGTAGTGTATATATGTCCATGCCACTTTCTCACTTTGTCACAGCTTACCCTACCCCCTTCCTATATCCTCAAGTCCATTCTCTAGTAGGTCTGTGTCTTTATTCCCATCTTACCCCTATGTTCTTCATGACCTTTTTTTTTCCTTCTTAGATTCCATATATATGTGTTAGCATATGATCTTTGTTTTTCTCTTTCTGACTAACTTCACTCTGTATGACACACTCTAGGTCCACCCACCTCACTAAAAATAACTCAATTTCATTTCTGTTTATGGCTGAGTAATATTCCATTGTAAATATGTTCCACATCTTCTTCAACCATTCATCCGTTGATGGACACTTAGGTTGCTTCCATGTCCTGGCTATTGTAAATAGAGCTGCAATGAACATTTTGGTACATGACTATTTTTGAATTATGGTTTTCTCAGGGTATATGCTCAGTAGTGATATGAGTATTGTTGTCCCTGCCTTCTTGTCATTTCCGTTTTCATGGAATATATTTTTCCATCACCTCCCTTTCAATGTATGCATGTTTTTCACCCTAAAGTGGGTCTCTTGTAGGCAGCGTATTGTAAGTTTTTCTTTTATTATCCAATCTGACACTCTATGTCTTTTGATCAGAGCATTTAGTCCATTGACATTTAAGGTAATTATTTATAAGTATGTATTTATTGCCATCTTAAACCTTGTTTTGCAGTTGATTTTTTGTTTTCTTCCTTGTTCCTTCTCTTTCTGTTTGTTTTTCCTTTAGTGCTTTGATGTTTTTCCTTTGTAATATGCTTGTGCTCTCTTCTTTTTAGTTTTTGTGAATCTATTTTTTTATTTATGCTTACCCTGGTTTTCAAGTATGTTAACCCATAGTTACATCTGCTTGCTTTAGACTGATAGTCATATATGTTCAAACACATTCTAAAAGATGCACATTTTTTCCTCCCTTCCCACACAGTCTGTGATTTTGAGGTCCTATTTTACATCTTCATGTTTATCATTTTGCTATAAATTGTAGTAATAATCACTTTTACAATTTTTAAGTCTTTTTTATCTCTGTGTTGGCTTATTTAAGGGATCTTCAATCATTTGACATATTTGTCTTTCCCATTGTGATTTTCCCTGTCCTATAAATTCTGGCTTTTCTATTTAGAGAAGATTTTTCAACATTTCTTTTAGGTTATGTTGAGTATTGATGCATTCTTATAGTTTTTGCTGGTTTGAAATCCTTTATCTCTTCTTCTATTCTAAATGATAACTTTGCTGTGTAGAGTATCCTAAGTTTCAGTTTTCTCATTTTTAGAACTTTGAATATATCATGACACTCCCTTCTGGCCTGCAAATTTTCTGCAGAGAAATCCGATGATAGCCTTATGGGAGTTCTCTTGTAACTGAATTTTTGTTTTTCTCTTGCTGACTTTAGAATCCTCTCTTTCTCTTTCATTTTACCATTTTAATGATGATATGTCTCAGTCTGTTCAGGTTCATCTTGTTTGGGACCCTCTGTGCTTCCTGTACCTCTGTATCTGTTTCCTTCATTATGTTTAGGAAATATTCAGCCATAATTTCTTTAAATAGGTTTTTTATCTCCTTCTCTCTTTCATCTCCTTCTGGAAGTTACATATTAGCCTATGGTTATCATATATTACTTCCTTTTTTTTTCCATTTGTCTTTCTGTCTGCTGTTCTGATTGGGTGATTTTCATCATTCTGTCTTCCAAATCACTTATTTTTTCTTCTGCATTATTTAGTCTGCTCTTCATTGCTTTCAGATCTGTTATCATCTTGGCAATTGAGTTTTCTAATTTTGATTGGCTCTTCTTCATAGTTTCTCATTCCTGGTTACAGTTGTCTGTTTTTCTATTGATAATCTGCCTTAAATTCTTTAGCATTTTTATTACCTCCTTTTTGAACTCAAGAAGGTCTGGTGGACTGATTAGGTCTGTTTCACTCTTCATTCTCTTAGGGCATTTCTCTTGCTCTTTTAATTGGAAGTAGTTCCTCTTTTTTCATTTCACTTAGATTTCTCTGTCTCTATGAATTTAAGATAAATAGTTATCTTATGTGTTCTCAAAGGGCTGTTTTTATATTGAAGCATTCCTATGTAGACTGTGTGAGTCAAATATTTTTGGTGTGAAGGCTGTTTTGGTGTTGATGCCTGCCACATCTTTCCTCAGAGTGTGCTGACAGTTATCCCCTTGATAGGGGGTGTGATTGGTGTTCTGGTGTCCAGAGCCTGCACTGGATGTTGGGTGGAGCCTCTTCCTTGCTGCATGACTTTCACAGCCCTGTCAGAGGTAGAGTCTGTTCCCCAGTTGTTAGAATAGAAGCCCTGTCGGTTGGGTTCAGTAAGGCTCCCCTGCCCTTAAGTGTGTGCTCTGCCCCCTAGGATGTGAATGCTGAAGAGAATGAGGCCCATGTGGTTACTGCAAACCCATGTGTTGCTTGTGCAAGCATCCCCAATTTTCCCCAGAAGCAGCCTGTTGTCATTTCCCTTTCTCTTTTGTGTTCATCCCAGACCTAGTTCTAGGCTGGTAGTGGGGCCTGCAGCAGTTGTGCTGCTGCCTGGGACCTGGGATGCCTCTGTGCAAGGCCTCTCCCTGGACCTGTCCACTCCAGATCCAGCTCCAAGCTGTGTTTTGAGGCGTGCAGTACTGGAGCACTCCTGCTGGGAAAGGAACTGCTGTTTTCTCCTCACCAGGGGCTGTCAAATAGGTAAGTGCTATTTGGTGAGGCCACCACCACCCAGTGTGCATGTCAACAATGTCTGCCACTGCTGGACCTGCCCCCCTTGTGTGAGGGTGATAATGGGCTCAGATATCAACCATGCCTCTGCCATGTGCCTACTCACAATGTCCTCCACCATCAGAGCTGTGCCCTGTTGTCAGCATGCTGACAATGGGGCTCCAATAGTACACCTACACCCCATCCTGTGTGTGCTAACAACATTGGTCCATATCACTCTCCAGGCCCTCTGGGCTCTCTGCATATAGTTAGACCAAGTCCTCTCCCAAGGTCACTCTGCCCTAGGAGGGCGCTTGGCCCCGGCATGGACTAGCAGCCCTGCCTGGCATGCATATTAACCTGGGAAATGTGGAGAGGTAGCATCCATCAGCATCAGTCTCTCTCTGCCCTGATTGTTAGCAGGCTAGCACATGTGCACTCCTCATGAGCAGAGTCTGGCCCCTCCAAATTCCTTTCTGTCCCAGCACACCTTCCAGCAGGCAAGGGGGGTTTGCAGAGTTAGGACCTGCCTGTCAGGGCACTGCCTTCTTCACAGATCCATTACAGAGTTGCCAGTCCTGTCCTGATGCCCTTTTTTAAAAATCCTATCCAGTTACATGGGAATCTTTCTTGCAGCTTTGGTTGTATAAGAGATCTTCTCTCAGTTTCCAACAACATACTCTTAAACAAACAGAAATAAGGGTCAAGAAAGATAACTCAATGAAAATTAGAGCACACTTTGTGATGAATGAAAATGAAAACAACCTAAAACCTATGGGATGCAGCAGAGCAGTACATAGAGGGAAATTTATAATTGTAAAAGCACTCATTAAAAAAGAAATTCCCAAATCAGTAATCTAAGTATGCAACTTATTAAACTAGAAAAAAAGAAAAACAAGCTAACAAAATGAAGGAAACAATATTAGAGTGAAGATAAAGCAATTAGAAAATAGAGAAAACAATGAAAGATTCAATAAAACTAAAAATTGGTTCATTAAAAGATAAACAAAACAGAAAAGCCTTTAGTAAAGACAAGAAAAAAAAAGAGAGAAGACAAAATAACTGCAATCAGAAATAAAAGTGGGGACATTACTACAGAACTTTCTGAACTAAAGAGGATATAAGATAATTCTCTGAATGACTGCACACCAAAGCATAAGAAAACTTAGATGGGATGGGCAAATTCCTTGAAAATAAAAAAACCCACCAAAGTCAAAATCACTATTTCACTGGTGAAATCTACCAAACATTTAAAGAAGAATTAATACCAATCCTTCCAAAATTCTTCCAAAAACTAGAAAAAGAACAACCACTTCCAAATGCATTCTCCGAGATCAGCATTACCCTGATACTAAAGCCAGATAAAGATATCACAAGTTAAAAACTATAGACCAATATTCCTTATGAATAAAAATTCAAAAACTTCAATAAAATACTAGCAAATAAAATCAAGCAGCATATTAAGAGAAGCATACATCATGACAAATTGGATTTATCTCAATAATGTATGCTTGATTCAACATATGGAAATCAACGTAATGCATCAAAATATTAAAATGAAGGAAAGAAAAAAAGACATGATTGTCTCAATTGAAGCAGCAAAGGACAGGACCAAATCAACACTTTTTCATGATTAAAACACTCAAGAAACTAGGAATAGAAGGGACCTCCTTAACATGATAAAAAGACATTCATGAAAAGCACATAGTTATCATTATACTCAAAAAACTGAGAGAAGACCTTCCCCATAAAACCATATACAACACAGGAATGTCTGCTTTTATCATTTCTTTCAACATTATACTGAAATTTCTAGCTCTTAACACTCACTATGGTGGTTATAACAATAAATTGTTTAATAACTAGTGTTGTTGAAGCTGTGGGGAACTTGGGATCCTCATACATTGCTGGTGGGAATGTAAAATTGTGCAGATGCTCCAGAAAACAATTTGGTATTTCCTCAATATATTAAGCAGAATTATAATATGACCAAGCAATTCCACTTCTAGGTGTACTCCCACAGAATTGAAAACAGGTATTCAAAAAAAAACTTGTGCATGAATGTTCATAGCAGCACTATTAATGATATCCAAAATGTGAAAACAAACCAAATGCCTATCAATGGATGAATGGATAAACACAATGTGCTTCTGTAAAAAGTGTTATTAAAATTTTGATAGGGATTTTTTGGAGTCTATAGATGGCTTTAGGTAATATGGGCATTTTAACAATAGTGATTCTTCCCATCCATGAACATGGGATAGCTTTCCATTTATTTGTGTTTACTTCTATTTCTTTCATCAATGACTTGTACTTTTCTGTGTAAAGATCTTTTACCTCCTTGGTTAAATTTATTGCTAAATTTTTGATGCTTTTGTAAATGGAATAATTGTGTTTATTTATTTTTCAGATAATTCATTGATAGTGTATAGAAACATTACAGGTTTTTGTATGTTGATTTTGTATCCTGCAGCTTTACTGGATCTGTTGATTAGATCCAACAGTTTTTGGTGGACTCTTCAGGATTTTCTCTCTCTATATAATCATGTTATATGCTAATGGAGACTATTTTACTTCTTTCTTTCCAATTCTGATGCTTTCTTTTTTTTCTTGTCTGATTTTTCTGACTAGAACTTCCAGTACTGTATTGAATAGGAGTGGTAAGAGTGGGCATCCTCGTCTTCTTTATGATGTAACAGGAAAGCTCTTATCCTTTCACCATGGAGTATAATGTCTATGGGCTTGTCAAATATGGTCTTTATTATTTTGAGATATGTTCTTTCTATACCCACTTTATTAAGAGTTTTTATCATATATTGTTGTTAAATCTGGTTAAATGCTTTTACTGCATCTATTGAGATGATCATAGGTTTTTATCCATTATTTTATTAATGTAGTGTGACATATTCATTTGTTTTATGGACATTGAAGCATCTTTGCATCCCTGGAATAAATCCCCTTTGATCATGTTGTATGACCTTTGTGATGCATTATTTTTATTGTTGAAGTATAGTTGATTTACAGTATTATATTAGTTTCAGGTGTACAGCATACTGATAGAGTATTTTTGTATTATATAATCCATTATAAATTCCTACAAAATAATGGCTAAAATTCTCTGTGGCATACAATACATAATTTTTGCTTATCTATTTTATACATAGTAGTTTGAATATATTAATTACATATCCCTAATTTGACCCTCTCCTCTTCTCTCTCCCCACTGGTAGCCACAAGTTTGTTTTCCATATTTTCAAGTCTGTTTCTCTTTTGCATATACGTTCATTTGTATTATTTTTTAGATTCCACATATAAGTGATATTATACAGTATTTGTCTTTTTTTTTCTGAACTTATTTCACTAAACATAATATTCTCTTGGTCCATCCATGTTTCTGCAAATGGCAGAATTTCATTCTTTTTAATGGCTGAGTAATATTCCATTGTGTGTGTGTGTGTGTGTGTGTGTGTGTGTGTGTGTGTACACTACATCTTCATTATTCATTTGTCTGTTGATAGGTACTTGGTTTGCTTCCATGTCTTGGCTATTGGAAATAGTGCTGCTACAAACATTGGGGTGCAGGTATGTTTTTGAATTAGTGTTCTAATTTTTTTCAGGAGTGGAATTGCTGGATCATATGGTAGTTATATTTTTACTTTTTTGAGGAAACCCCATGCTGTTTTTCATACTGGCTGCACCAATTTACATTCCCACCAATAGTGTACAAGTTTCCTTTTTCTTCATTTCTTCTCCAACATTTGTTATTTATAGAATTTTTTGATGACAGCCATTCTTACAGGTGTGAGGTTATATATCATTGGTGTTTCGATTTTCATTTATCTAATAATTACAGCTATTGGGCATCTTTTCATGTGCCTCTTAGCCATTTGTATGTCTTCTTTGGAAAAATGTCTATTCGAGTTTTCTGCCCATTCTTAGATTGGGTTGTTTGCTTTTTAGATATTGAGTTGTATGAGCTGTTTATATATTTTGTATATTGACATTTAGTAAGTCTCATCATTTGAAAATATTTTCTCCCATTCAGGAAATTGTCTTTTCATTTTGTCAATGGTTTCCTTTGTTGTGCAAAAGCTTTAGTTTAATTAGGTCTCATTTAAAATTTTTTTGCTTTTTATTTCTTTTCCATTAGGAAAGAGATCCAAAATAAATATTGCTACAATTTATGAAAATCAGAAAATCTGATTTTTATGAAAAATCAGAAAATCTGTGTTCTGCCTATGTTTTCTTCCAAGAATTTTAAGATTTCAGGTCTCACATTTAGGTCTTTAAACTATTTTGGGTGTATTGTCATGTTTGGTGTGAGAAAATGTTCTAATCTCATTGTTTTACAATTGGCTGTCCAGTTTTCCCACACCACTTGTCAAAAAGACGGTCTTTTCTCTATTGTAAATTCTTGCCTTCTTAATTGTAGGTTAATTAACCATATGTGTGTGAGTTTATTTCTGGGCTCTCTTTTCTCTTCCATTTTTGTATGTGTCTCTTTGTTGTTGTTGTTTTTCCAGTACCACACTCTTTTGATTACTGTAGGTTTATAGTATAGTCTAAAGTCTGGGCGGGTGATACCTCCAGCTTTCTTCTTTTCCCTCAGGATTCTTTGGCAGTTCAAGGTCTTTGTGGTTCCATATGAATTTTAAGATTATTTGTTCAGTGCCGTGAAAAATGGCATGGGTATTTTGATAGGTGTTGCATTAAATCTGTACATTTCTTAGGTATTATAGCCATTTTAACAATATCAATTTTTCCAATCCAAGAACACAGAATATTTTTCCATTTCTTTGAATCATCTTCAATTTTATTTATTTGTGTTTTATAGTTTTCAGAGAATAGATCTTTCACCTCCTTGGTTAAGTTTATTTCTTGGTATTTTATTTTTTTTGATGAAATTTCAGATAGGACTTTTTTTTTTTTACTTTCTCCTTCTTATATTCCAGTATAAGTGTATAGAAACACAACATACTTTTTATATTAGTGTTGTATCCTGAAACCTTGCTGAATTCATTTATTATTTTTAATAGTTTTGGGGCTGAGAATTTAAGGTTGTCTATATAAATATCATGTCACTTGTGAATAGCGGCAGTTTTACTTCTTCCCTTCCAATTTATATACATTTTATTTCTTTTTATTGTTTCATTGCTATGCCTAGGACTTCCAACACTATGCAGAATAGAAGTGGTGAGAAACGCATCCTTGTCTTGTTCTTCAATATAGTCGGAAGACTTTCAGGTTTTCTCATTGAGTATAATGTTGGTTGTGAATTTGTTGTAAATGGCCTTTATTATGTTGACATATGTTCCCACTATACCCACTTTGATGGGAGTTTTTATCATGAATGGATGTTGAATTTTATCACATGCTTTTTCTGCATCTATTGGTGTGATCTTGTGGTTTTCCTTTTCTTTTCATTTTTTTATTGTTGTGCTATATCACATTAATTGATTTGAAATGTTGAACCATACTTGTGACCCTGGAATAAATCCAACTTTATTACACTGTATGATCATTTTTATATATTGTTGAATTGTTTACTAATATTTTGTTGTGATCTTTTGATTTTAAATTAATCAGGGATATTGGCTTGTAATTTTCATTTTTGTGTATTTTCCTTGTCTGATTTTGGTGTCAGTGTGAAGTTGGCCTTGTAAAATAAGTTAAAACAGTTTCTCCCCCTCTTCCATTTTTTGGGGCATGATTTTGAAAATGATTGACATTATGTCTTTAAATCTTTGTAAAATATAGTAGTGAAGCTATCTGGCCATGGGATTTTCTTTGCTGGGAATTTATTGTTACAAATTCAATATCTTTACTAGTAAGTGGTCTGTTAAGATTTTCTATTTCTTCCTGATTCAGTCTTGGAAGGCTTTATGTTTCTAGGAATTTGTCCATTTATTCTAGGCTGTCTAGTTTGTTGGAATATTGATGTTCATAGTAGTCTCTTATGATGCTTTATATTTCTTTTTGTTAGCTGTAATGTCTTCTCTTTCACTTATAATTTCATTGATTTAGGTCCTCTTTTTTTTTCTTTTTCTTGGCCTCTCCAGCTAAAACTTTGTCATTAAAAAAAATCTTTTCAAAGAATCAGCTCTTAATTTCATTAATCTTTTCTGTCGTTTTTCTGTCCTTTCATTTATTTATGATCTTTTAAAAATTATTTATTTCTGCTAACTTTGGGCTTAGTTTATTCCTCTTTTTCTTGTTCCTTGAAGAGTAATGTTAGATTGTTTATTTGAGATTTTTCTATTTTCTTAATGTATGTGTTCATAGCTATAAATGTCCATCTTAAAATAACTGCTTTTGCTGCCTCTCATAATATTTTCTATGCTGTTTCCATTGTCATTTGCCTCAAGATACTTTTCTATTTCCTCTGTAATTTCTTCTTTAATCCATTGACTACTCAGGGGAGTTTGTGAATTTCCTGTCAGTTACTGAGTTTTATTTTTGTACCATTTATTAGAAGATGCCTGGTATAATTTCAGTCTTCTTATATTTGCTAAGAATTGTTTTGTAGCCTAAAATATGATCTATCCTAGAAAATGTTCCATGTGCCCTTGAGAAGAATGCTGCTGTCATATAGAATGTTCTGTATATGTCTGTTAGGTCCATATGGCTTATGTGTTGTTTAAATTCAGTTTTCTTATTGATTTTCTGTCTGCATGATCCATTGTTGAGAGTAAAGTATTAAGGTCCTTAACTATTATTGTATTGCTTTCTATTTCTTCTTTTAGCTGCATTAGTTTTTGCTTTATAGATTAAGGTGCTTCAGTGTTGGGTGTATAAATATTTACAATTATTTTATGTTCTTCATGGATTAACCTCATTATCATTATATTATAAACTTTTTTTCTCTTTTTACAATTTTTAGTTTAAATTTTATTTTGTCTGATATAAGTATAGCTACCCCTGAATTTTTTGGTTACCATTTGCTTGAAATACCTTTTTTCATTCCTTCACTCTCAGCTTATGTGTGTCTTGACGGCTGAAGTGAATCACTTGCAAGCAGTATATCATTAGATGTTATATTTATCCCTGCTATGATTTTTGATAGAAAACTTAATCAATTTAAGCTTAAAGTAATTATTGATAGGTAAGGACTTATTATTCTCATTTCTTTGTTGCTGTTGCTGTTATTTTTTTAACATATTTAGTGGCGTATAATTGCATTACAATGGTGTGTTAGTTTCTGCATTATAACAAAGTGAATCAGCTATAAATATACATATATCCCCATATCTCCTCCCTCTTGCATCTCCCTCCCACCCTCCGTATCCCACCCCTCTAGGTGGTCACAAAGCACCGAGCTGATCTCCCTGTACTATGCAGCTGCTTCCCACTAGCTATCTATTTTACCTTGGGTAGTATATATAAATACATGCCACTCTCTCACTTTGTCCCAGCTTACCCTTCCCCATCCACATGTCCTCAAGTCAATTTTCTACATCTGCACCTTTATTCCTGTCCTGCCCCTAGGTTCTTCATGACCATTTTTTTCTTTTAGATTCCATATATATGTGTTACCATACGGTATCTGTTTTTCTCTTTCTGACTTACTTCACTCTGTATGACAGACTCTAGGTCCATCCACCTCACTACAAATAACTCAATTTCGTTTCTTTTTATGGCTGAGTAATATCCCATTATATATATGTACCACATCTTCTTTATCCATTCGTCTGTCAGTGGACACTTAGGGTGCTTCCATATCCTGGCTAGTGTAAATAGAGCTGCAATGAACATTGTGGAACATGACTCTTTGAATTATGCTTTTCTCAGGGTATATACCCAGTAGTGGGATTGCTGGGTCATATGATAGTTCTATTTTTAGCTTTTTAAGGAATCTCCATACTGTTCTCTTATCAATTCACATTCCCACTAACAGTGCAAGAGGGTTCCCTTTTCTCCACACCTTCTCCAGCATTTATTTTTTGTAGATATTTTGATGACAGCCATTCCGACCACTGTGAGGTGATACCTCACTGTAGTTCTGATTTGCATTTCTCTAATGATTAGTGATGTTGAGCATTCTTTCATACATTTGTTAGCAACCAATATCTTCTTTAGAGAAATGTCTATTTAGGTCTGCCCATTTTTGATTGGGTTTTTTGTTTTATCTGATATTGAGCTGCATGAGCTGCTTGTAAATTTTGGAGATTAGTCGTTTGTCAACTGCTTCATTTGCAAATATTTTCTCCCATTATGAGGGTTGTCTTTTCATCTCATTTATGCTTTCCTTTGTTGTGCTAAAGCTTTTAAATTTCATTAGGTCCCTGTCATTTTGTTAATAAATTTCAGACTGATTTGTAAATCCATTGTCAATGGCTTCTTATCCTGTAGTCCTCTTTTGAGAATTGAAGATATCTTCTATCAGTATGCTGTGACTTCTTTATCATGTCGTTTTGTGTGTTTACTAAAGGTTTGTTTTGTTGTTGTTTGGTTACCATAAGGCTTGCATGAGATATCTTAAAATTATAACTTCTTAGTTATTTTTTTAATTTTTATTTTACATTTTATTTTCTTTTTTAAATTGAATTGAATTTATTTTTTTTTGTACAGCAGGTTCTTATTAGTTATCTGTTTGATACATATTAGTGTATATATGTCAATCCCAGTCTCCCAATTCATCCCACCACTACCCCCCTCCTCTGCATTCCCCCCTTGGTGCCCATACGTTTGTTCTCTACATCTGTGTGTCTATTTCTGTCTTGCAAACTCGTTCATCTGTAATATTTTTCTACATTCTACATATATGCGTTAATATATGATATTTGTTTTTCTCTTTCTGACTTACTTCACTCTGTATGACAGTCTCTAGGTCCATCCACATCTCTACAAGTGACCCAGTTTCATTCATTTTTATGGCTGAGTAATATTCCATTGTATATATGTACCACATGTTATTTATTCATTTGTCTGTAGATGGGAATTTAGGTTGATTCCATGACCTGGCTATTGTAAATAGTGCTGCAATGAATATAATGCTTTAGTTTAAACTGATAAAAATTTAACTCTAATATCATTCCTAAAGTTTACACTTTTACTTTTCCTCCTCTTCACATTTTTGATTAATGATGTTACAGATTACATAATTTTATATTGTTTATACAATAACAGATTATTGCAGTTATTGTTACCTTTAATACATTTGTTTTTTTAACTTTTAAACTAGAGTTGTAGGTGAGTTACACTCCACCATTATAATGTTAGAATCTAACTTTGACAATATATTGGCCCTTACCAGAGTTTGACACTATCTTTAATTTTTTTAGGATATAAGTTAGCATGCTTTTACTTCCATTTGAAGAATTCCCTTTATCATGTTTCATAAGGCATATCTAGTGGTGATCAACTCCCTGATTTTCTTTTTGCAAAAGTCTTTATCTCTCTTTAATTTCTCAAGAAAAGTTTTGCAGAGTATAGTATTCTTAGTTGACAGTTTTGCAATCTTTAGATTCAGTGCAATCCTTAACAGAATTCCAATGTAGTTTTTGCAGATGTAGAAAAACTTGTAAATTTCCAGAATAGGTAAATCCATAGAGACAGACAATTAGTGGTTGCCAGGTGCTGGTAAAGAGAAGAATTAGGAATGAGTGATTAATGGGTGTGTAGTTTCCCTTTGAAGTCATGAAAACATTTGGAACTAGACAGAGATACGGTTGCAAAATATTGTGAATGTACTAAATGCCACTTCATTGTATGTATATCTACACACACACACACACACACACACACACACATAAATACACATATACAGGAATATCTAAAAGATACTGCAGGTTAGGTTTCCAGACTGCCACAATAAAACAAATTTTGCAGGAAAGCAAGACACATGAATTTTTTGTTTTCCCTGTGCATATAAAAGTTGTTTATACTATACTGTAGTCTATTAATTGTGCAATAGCATTATGTCAAAAGAAAAGTACATAATTTAAAAAATAATGCTGTTGGAAAAATGGTGCACACTGCAACAAAGAGTAGCCTCCACTCGTGGCAAATGAGAAAGCCTGTGTGCAAAACAAAGCCACAATTCAGCCAGAAATAAAAACTAATTAATTAATAATTAATTAATTAAAAATAGATAAAAGGATGTGCCTTGAAAACACTAATCATAGGAAAGATGGAGTATTTATAATTCCCAACAAAGAAGATAAAGACTTAAGATCAAGAAATACAACTGAGGTAAAGAGGGACCTTTTAAAATTAGAATGGGACTAATTAATCTTGATGTATTAATCTTAAATATAGTTGTATCCAATGAGAGAGTTTCAAATACATTTAAAAATTTACATAATTATAGTTGGAGACTTCAACATTCCTATTTCAGTAATTGATAGAAAAAGTCAACAGAAAATAACTAAGTATAACTTAGGACTAAACAACATCATCAAATTACAAGAGTAGAATACACATTGTAATCAGGTGTGCATGGCCCAATCACAAAGATAAGCCTTAAATTGCGCCATAGGAAAAGTCTCAATAAAATTAAAGAAGTAGAAATCATATCAAATAAGTTCCCTGAAAATAATGAAATTCAATTAGAAGTTAATAACAGGAAAATATGTAGAAATCAACAATGATGTGAAAATTAAACTACATTTCCATAAACAACACAGAACAGAAAACAGTTGAGAAGGAAATTGGAAAATATTTTGAGCTGAATAAAAATAAAAACAACATATCAAAATATGTGGGATACAATTAAAGGAATGTTTAAAGATAAATTTATAAATATAAATGCTTGTTTTATAATCATTTACATATAATGAAGATCCAAAAATGATGATATATGCATCATAATTTAATAAATAAATAAATAAAAGTATATTCTAATCCAAAGAAGGAAACAATAAAAGGAAGAGCTAAGAGACCAATAAAAAAGGAAAAGAAAAAAACGAACATACGAGAAGATCAATGAAAAGAAAAATATTTAGAAATTTCAACGAAATTGATAAACCTCTAATTCAACTAAAATAAAGAAATCACAAATTAAAAAACTATACCCAGAATTAAATCAAGCAACATCACAATAGGTCCTACAAATAATAGATGAAAATAATGGACTGTTATGTGAAACTTTATGCTAATAAAGTCAATATAGATGAAATGGAGAAAACTATTGGAAGGCACAAGCCAACAACAATGATTTAAGGTAGAAAATATGAATTTCACAGTATGTGTTAAATATATTGAATTTGTTATTAAATTCATTGTCACAAATAAATGTCAGCCCCAGTTTGCTTTGCCTCAGAATGAACTCAAATATTATAGGAATAAATAATGTTAATCCTACATACACTCTTTGATAAAATATAGGAAGAAAGTTAACTTGCCCACCTCATTTTATAGGCCAGCATTTTTCTTCTGTTTTATTAATTATCCATTTTATACATATTAGTATATATATGTCAATCCCAATCTACGAATTCATCACACCAGCAACCCCCCTGCCACTTTCCCCCCCGGTGTCCATATGTTTGTTCTCTACATCTATGTTTCAATTTCTGCCCTGCAAACTGGTTCATCTGTACCATTTTTCTAGGTTCCACATATATGTGTTAATATACAATATTTCTTTTTCTCCTTCTGGCTTACTTCACTCTGTATGACAGTCTCTAAATTCATCCACATCTCTACAAATAACCCAATTTCGTTCCTCTTTATGGCTGAATAATATTGCATTATATATATGTACCACATCTTTATCCATTCATCTGTCGAGGGGCATTTAGGTTGCTTCCGTGTCCTGGCTATTGTAAATAGTGTTGCAATGAACACTGGGGAGCATGTGTCCCTTTGAATTATGGTTTTCTCTGGGTATACTCCCAGTAGTGGGATTGCTGGGTCATATGGTAATTTTATTTTTAGTTTTTTAAGGAACCTCCGTAATGTTCTCCATAGTGGCTGTATCAGTTTACATTCTGCAAGAGGGTTCCCTTTTCGCTACACCCTCTCCAGCATTTGTTGTTTGTAAATTTTCTGATGATGCCCATTCTAAATGGTGTGAGGTGATACCTCATTGTAGTTATGATTTGCATTTCTCTAATAATTAGTGACGTTCTGCATCTATTCATGTGCTTCTTGGCCATCTGTGTGTCTTCTTTGTAGAAATGTCTGTTTAGGTCTTCTGCCCATGTTTGGATTGGGTTGTTTGTTTTTTTTTAATATTGGCTGCATGTGCTGCTTATATATTTTGGAGATTAATCCTTAGTCTGTTGATTCATTTGCAAATATTTTCTCCAATTCAGAGGGTTTTCCTTTCGTCTTGTTTGTAGTTTCCTTTGCTGTGCAAAAGCTTTTAAGTTTCATTAGGTTCTATTTTTTTTTTTGTTTTTATTTCCATTAATCTAGGAGGTGGATCAAAAAAGATCTTGCACTGAATTATGTCAAAGTGTGTTCTTCCTATGTTTCCTCTAAGAGTTTTAGAGTTTCCATTTTGAGTTTATTTTTGTGTATGGTGTTAGGAATTGCTATAACATCATTCTTTTATATGTAGCTGTTCAGTGTTCCCAGCACCACTTATTGAAGAGGCTGTCTTTTCTCCACTGTATATTCTTGCCTCCTTTATCAAACATAAGGTGACCATACGTGTGTGGGTTTATCTCTGGGCTTTCTATCCTCTTCCATTGATATATATTTCTGTTTTTGTGCCAGTACCATACTCTTGATTAGGGTAGCTTTGTATTATAGTCTGAAGTCAGGGAACCTGATTCGTCCAGCTCCATTTTTCTTTCTCAAGATTGCTTTGGGGCTTCCCTGGTGGCGCAGTGGTTGCGCGTCCGCCTGCCGATGCAGGGGAACCGGGTTCGCGCCCCGGTCTGGAGGATCCCACGTGCCGCAGAGTGGCTGGGCCCATGAGCCGTTGCCGCTCAGCCTGCACGTCCGGAGCCTGTGCTCCACAACGGGAGAGGTCACGACAGTGAGAGGCCCGCGTACCGCAAAAAAAAAAAAAAAAAAAAAA
>NC_041234.1:43178060-43183532 GCF_002837175.3 Physeter macrocephalus | reverse complement strand
TGTTGTTTGTAAATTTTCTGATGATGCCCATTCTAAATGGTGTGAGGTGATACCTCATTGTAGTTATGATTTGCATTTCTCTAATAATTAGTGACGTTCTGCATCTATTCATGTGCTTCTTGGCCATCTGTGTGTCTTCTTTGTAGAAATGTCTGTTTAGGTCTTCTGCCCATGTTTGGATTGGGTTGTTTGTTTTTTTTTAATATTGGCTGCATGTGCTGCTTATATATTTTGGAGATTAATCCTTAGTCTGTTGATTCATTTGCAAATATTTTCTCCAATTCAGAGGGTTTTCCTTTCGTCTTGTTTGTAGTTTCCTTTGCTGTGCAAAAGCTTTTAAGTTTCATTAGGTTCTATTTTTTTTTTTGTTTTTATTTCCATTAATCTAGGAGGTGGATCAAAAAAGATCTTGCACTGAATTATGTCAAAGTGTGTTCTTCCTATGTTTCCTCTAAGAGTTTTAGAGTTTCCATTTTGAGTTTATTTTTGTGTATGGTGTTAGGAATTGCTATAACATCATTCTTTTATATGTAGCTGTTCAGTGTTCCCAGCACCACTTATTGAAGAGGCTGTCTTTTCTCCACTGTATATTCTTGCCTCCTTTATCAAACATAAGGTGACCATACGTGTGTGGGTTTATCTCTGGGCTTTCTATCCTCTTCCATTGATATATATTTCTGTTTTTGTGCCAGTACCATACTCTTGATTAGGGTAGCTTTGTATTATAGTCTGAAGTCAGGGAACCTGATTCGTCCAGCTCCATTTTTCTTTCTCAAGATTGCTTTGGGGCTTCCCTGGTGGCGCAGTGGTTGCGCGTCCGCCTGCCGATGCAGGGGAACCGGGTTCGCGCCCCGGTCTGGAGGATCCCACGTGCCGCAGAGTGGCTGGGCCCATGAGCCGTTGCCGCTCAGCCTGCACGTCCGGAGCCTGTGCTCCACAACGGGAGAGGTCACGACAGTGAGAGGCCCGCGTACCGCAAAAAAAAAAAAAAAAAAAAAAAAAAAAAAAAAGATTGCTTTGGCTATTCGGGATCTTTTGTGTCTCCATACAAATTGTGAAATTTTTTGTTCTAGTACTGTGAAAAATGCCAGTGGTAGTTTGATAGGGATTGCATTGTAACTGTAGATTGCTTTGGGTAATATAGTCAGTTTCACAATACAATGGAGAAAATACAAGAAATGTTTAATAAGGACCGAGAAGAACTAAAGAGCAAACAAAAAGTGATGAACAACACAATAAATGAAATTAAAAATTGTCTAGAAGGAATCAATAACAGAACAACTGAAGCAGAAGAATGGATAAGTGACCTGGAAGATAAAATAGTGGAAATAACTACCACAGAGCAGAATGAAGAGAATTGAGGACAGTCTCAGAGACCACTGGGACAACCTTAAATGCACCAACATTCGAATTATAGGGGTCCCAGAGGGAGAGGAAAAGGAAAGGGACTGAAAAAATATTTGAAGAGATTAAAGTTAAAAAACTCTATAATATGGGAAAGAAAATAGTCAATCACACCCAGGAAGCACAGAGAGTCCTACACAGGATAAATCCAAGGACAAACATGCCAAGACACATACTAATCAAACTCTCGAAAATTAAATACAAAGGAAAAATTATTAAAATCAGCAAAGGAAAAGCAACAAATAGCATACAAGGGAACACCCATAAGGGTAACAGGTGAACTTTCACCAGAAATTCTGTAAGGGAGAAGGGAGTGGCAGGACATATTTAAAGTGATGAAAGGAAAAACCCTACACCTAAGATTACCCAGCAAGGATCTCATTAAGATTCATCACAGGAAATAAAACCTATACAGACAAGCAAAAGCTAAGAGAATTCAGCACCAGCAAACCAGCTTTACAACAAATGCTAAAGGAACTTCTCTAGGAGGAAACACAAGAGAAGGAAAGGACCTAAAATAACAAAACCAAAACAATTAAGATAATGGTAATAAGAACAAATATGTTGATAATTACCTTAAAATAAATGGATTAAATGCTCAAACCAAATGACATAGAATAGCTGAATGGATACAACAAAGAGACCTGTATATATGCTGTTTACAAGAGACCCACTTCAGACCTAGGGACACATACAGACTGAAAGTGAGGGGATGGAAACGGATATTCCATGCAAACGGAAATCAAAAAAAGCGGTAGTACCAATTCTCATATCAGGCAAAATAGACGTTAAAACAAAGACTATTACGAGAGACAAAGAAGGACACTACATAATGATCAAGGGATCAATCCAAGAAGAAGATATAACAATTGTAAAAGTTATGCACTGAACATAAGAGCACCTCAATACAAAGGCAAATGATAACAGCCATAAAAGTGGAACTCGACAGTAACACAGTAATAGTAGGGGATTTTAACACTCCACTTTGACCAAAGGACAGATCATCCAAAATGAAAATGAGTAAGGAAACACAAATGACACATTAAACAAGATGGACTTAATTGATATTGACAGGAACTTCCACCCAAAAACAACAGAATACATATTTTTCTCAAGTGCTTATGGAACGTTCTCCAGGATAGATAATATCTTGGGTCACAAATCAAGCCTTGATAAATTTAAGAAAATTGAAATCGTATCAAGTAACATTCCCGACCACAACGCTATGAGACTAGATATCAATTACAGGAAAAGCTCTGTAAAAAATACAAACACATGGAGGCTAAACAATACACTATTTAATAACCAAGAGATCACTGAATAAATCAAAGAGGAAATCAAAAAATAACTAGAAAAAATGACAATGAAAACATGATGTCCCAAAACCTATGGGATGCAGCAAAAGCAGTTCTAAGAGGGAAGTTGATAGCAAAACAATCTTAGTTTAAGAAACTGGAAACATCTCAAATAAACAACTTAACCTTGCACCTAAAGCAATTAGAGAAAGAAGAACAAAATACCCCTGTTAGCAGAAGGAAAGAAATCATAACAATTAGATCAGAAATAAATGAAAAATAAATGAAGGAAATGATAGCAAAGATCAATAAAATTAAAAGCTGGTTCTTTGAGAAGATAAACAAAATTGATAAACAATTAGCCAGACTCATCAAGAAAAAAGCTAACACCTATCCTTCTCAAACACTTCCAAAAAATAGCAGAGGGAGGAACACTACCAAACTCATTCTATGAGGTCACCATAACCCTGATACCAAAACCAGAGAAGGACATCACAAAGAAAGAAAACTACAGGCCAATATCACTGATGAACATAGATGAAAAAATCCTCAACAAAATACTAGCAAACAGGATCCAACAGCACATTAAAAGGCTCATACACCATGATCAAGTGGGGTGTATCCCAGGAATGCAAGGATTCTTCAATATACGCAAATCAATCAACGTGATACACCATACAAACAAACTGAAGGAGAAAAACCATATGATCATCTCAATAGATGCAGAGAAATCTTTTGACAAAATTCAACACCCATTTATGATAAAAACCCTGCAGAAAGTAGGCATAGAGGGAACTTACCTCAATATAATAAAGGCCGTATATGACAACCCCTCAGCCAGCATCATTCTTAGGGGTGAAAAATTGAAACCATTTCCACTAAGATCAGGAACAAGACAAGGTTGCCCACCCTCACCACTGATTTTCAACATAGTTTTGGAAATTTTAGCCACAACAATCAGAGAAGAAAAAGAAATAAAAGGAATCCAAACCAGAAAAGAAGAAGTAAAACTCACTGTTAGGAGATGGCATGACACTACACATAGACTATTCTAAAGATGTTACCAAATAACTACTAGAGCTAATCAGTGAATTTGGTAAAGTAACAGGATACAAAATTAATGCACAGAAATCTCTTGTTTTCCTATATAATAATGATGAAAAATAGGAAATTAAGGAAATATTCCCATTTACCATTGCAACAAAAATAATAAAATACCTAGGAATAAACCTACCTAAGGAGACAAAAGCCCTGTATGCCGAAAACTATAAGACACTGATGAAAGAAATTAAAGATGACATAAACAGGTGGAGAGATATACCATGATCTTGTATTGGAAGAATCAACATAGTGAAAATTATTATACTACCCAAAGCAATCTACAGATTCAATGCAATCCCTATCAATCTACCAGTGGCATTTTTTGCAGAACTAGAAGAAAAAATTCACAACTTATATGGAACCTCAAATGACCCCGTATAGCCATAGCAATCGTGAGAAAGAAAACGGAGCTGTAGGAAGTAGGCTCCCTGCCTTTAGACTATACTCTAAAGCTCCGGTAATCAAGACAGTATGGTACTAGTACAAAAACAGAAATATATACTGAGAGAAGATGGCGGAAGAGTAAGATGCGGAGATCACCTTCCTCCCCACAGATACATCAGAAATACATCTACACGTGGAACTGCTCCTATAGAACACCCACTGAACGCTGGCAGAAGACCTCAAACCTTCCAAAAGGCAAGAAATCCCCACCTACTTGGATAAGGCAAAAGAAAAAACAATAAACAGAGACAAAAGAATATGGATGGGACCTGCACCAGTGGGAGGAAGCTGTGAAAGAGGAAAGGTTTCCACACACTAGAAGCCCCTTCACAGGCAGAGAATGCAGGTGGCAGATGGGGAAGCCTCACAGCCACAGAGGAGAGTGAAGTAACAGGGTGCAGAGGGCAAATTGGAGAGATTCCCGCATGGAGGATCAGTGCCGACCGGCACTCACCAGCCGAGAGGCTTGTCTGCTCACCCGCTGGGACGGGCAGGGGCTGGGAGCTGAGGCTCGGGCTTCGGTCAGATCACAGGGAGAGGACGGGGGTTGGTGGTGTGAACACAGCCTGCAGGGATTAGTGCACCACGGCTAGCCGGGAGGGAGTCTGGGAAAAGTGTGGAGCTGCTGAAGAGGCAAGAGAACATTTCTTCCCTCTTTGCTTCCTGGGGCGCAAGGAGAGGGGATTAAGCACACCACTTAAAGGAGCTCCAGAAATGGGTGCGGAGCTGCTGAAGGGACGAGACCTTTTCTTGCCACTTTGTTTCCTGGTGCGAGAGGAGAGGGGATTAAGTGTGCCACGTAAAGGAGCTCCAGAAACGGGCGCGAGCCACGGTTATCAGCGTGGACACTAGAGACGGGCATGAGATGCTAAGGCTGTTGTTGCCACCACCAAGAAGCCTGTGTGCAAGCACAGTTCACTTTCCACACCTCCCCTCCCAGGAGGCTGTGCAGCCCGCCACTGCCAGGGTCCCAGGATCCAGGGACAACTTCTCCGGGAGAACGCATGGCGTGCCTCGGGCTGGTGCAATGTCACGCAGGCCTCTGCCGCCACAGGTTCACCCTGCATCCGTACCCCTCCCTCCACCCGGCCTGAGCCAGAGCCCCTGAATCAGCTGCTCCTTTAACCCCGTCCTGTCTGAGCGAAGAGCAGACGCCCTCGGGCGACCTACGTGCAGAGGCAGGGCCAAGTCCAAAGCTGAACCCCAGGAGCTGTGCAAACAAAGAGCA
>NC_041234.1:43176570-43177997 GCF_002837175.3 Physeter macrocephalus | reverse complement strand
AGAGAATCATCCCAAGTTGAGGAGGTGGACTTTGGGAGCAAGATATATTATTATTTCCCTATTTTTCTCTTTTTGTGAGTGTGTATGTGTGTGCTGCTTTGTGAGCTTTTGTCTGTATAGCTTTGCTTTCACTATTTGTCCTAGGTTTCTGACCATCCCAGTTGTTTTTTGTTTTTTTTTTTGTTTTTTTACTTTCTAAAATTTTTCTTCTTAATAATTATTTTTTATTTTAATAACTTTATTTTATCCTACTTTATTTTATCTTCTTTCTTTTTTCCTTCCTTTCTTCCTTCCTTTCTTCCTTCCTTTGTTCCTTTCTTCCACCCTTTTTCCTCGCTTCCTTCCTCCTTCCCTGCCTCCCTTCGTTCCTCCATTCCTCTTTCCCTTCCTTCCTTCCTTCCTTCCTTCTTTCCTTCCTTCCTTCCTTTCTTCCTTTCGTCCCTCCTTCCTTCCTTTCTACCTTTCTTCCTTCCTTCCTTTCTTTCTTTCCTTTCTATTTTTTCTCCCTTTTATTCTGAGCCGGGTGGATTAAAGGCTCTTAGTACTCCAGCCAGGCGTCAGGGCTGTGTCTCTGAGGTGGTAGAACCAACTTCAGAACACTGGTCCACAAGAGACCTCCCAGTTCCACGTAACATCAAACGGCGAAATCTCCCAGAGATGTCCATCACAACACCAAGACCCAGCATCACTCAACGACCAGCAGGCTACAGTGCTGGACACCCTATGCCCAACAACAAGGAAAACAGGACTACAGACCCATACATTAGCACAGAGGTTGCCTAGAATCATAATAAGGCTACAGACACCCCAAAACACACCAACAGATGTGGACCTGCCCACCAGAAAGACAAGATCCAGCCTCATCCACCAGAACACAGGCACTACTCCCGTCAATGAGGAAACCTACACAACCCACTGAACCAACCTTAGCCACTGTGGACAGACACCAAAAACAATGGGAGCTACGAACCTGCAACCTGCAAAAAGCAGACCCCAAACACAGTAAGATAAGTAAAATGAAAAGAAAGAAAAACACACAGCAGAGGGAGGAGCAAGGTAAAAGCCCACCAGACCTAACAAATGAAGAGGAATTAGGCAGTCTACCTGAAAAAGAAGTCAGAATAATGATAGTAAAGATGATCCAAAATCGTGGAACTAGAATAGACAAAATGCAAGAAACATTAAACAAGGACCTAGAAAAAATAAATAGGAAGCAAGCAACGATGAGCAACACAATAAATGAAATGAAAAATACTCTAGATGGGATCAATAGCAGAATAACTGAGTCAGAAGAATGGACAAGTGACCTGGAAGATAAAATAGTGGAAATAAATACTGCAGAGCAGAATAAAGAAAAAAGAATGAAAAGAAATGAGGACAGTCTCAGAGACCTCTGGGACAACATTAAATGCACCAACATTCGAATT
>NC_041234.1:43151363-43175306 GCF_002837175.3 Physeter macrocephalus | reverse complement strand
TTTTTACTTTCTAAAATTATTCTTCTTAATAATTATTTTTTATTTTAATAACTTTATTTTATCCTACTTTATTTTATCTTCTTTCTTTTTTCCTTCCTTTCTTCCTTCCTTTCTTCCTTCCTTTGTTCCTTTCTTCCACCCTTTTTCCTCGCTTCCTTCCTCCTTCCCTGCCTCCCTTCGTTCCTCCATTCCTCTTTCCCTTCCTTCCTTCCTTCCTTCCTTCTTTCCTTCCTTCCTTCCTTTCTTCCTTTCGTCCCTCCTTCCTTCCTTTCTACCTTTCTTCCTTCCTTCCTTTCTTTCTTTCCTTTCTATTTTTTCTCCCTTTTATTCTGAGCCGGGTGGATTAAAGGCTCTTAGTACTCCAGCCAGGCGTCAGGGCTGTGTCTCTGAGGTGGTAGAACCAACTTCAGAACACTGGTCCACAAGAGACCTCCCAGTTCCACGTAACATCAAACGGCGAAATCTCCCAGAGATGTCCATCACAACACCAAGACCCAGCATCACTCAACGACCAGCAGGCTACAGTGCTGGACACCCTATGCCCAACAACAAGGAAAACAGGACTACAGACCCATACATTAGCACAGAGGTTGCCTAGAATCATAATAAGGCTACAGACACCCCAAAACACACCAACAGATGTGGACCTGCCCACCAGAAAGACAAGATCCAGCCTCATCCACCAGAACACAGGCACTACTCCCGTCAATGAGGAAACCTACACAACCCACTGAACCAACCTTAGCCACTGTGGACAGACACCAAAAACAATGGGAGCTACGAACCTGCAACCTGCAAAAAGCAGACCCCAAACACAGTAAGATAAGTAAAATGAAAAGAAAGAAAAACACACAGCAGAGGGAGGAGCAAGGTAAAAGCCCACCAGACCTAACAAATGAAGAGGAATTAGGCAGTCTACCTGAAAAAGAAGTCAGAATAATGATAGTAAAGATGATCCAAAATCGTGGAACTAGAATAGACAAAATGCAAGAAACATTAAACAAGGACCTAGAAAAAATAAATAGGAAGCAAGCAACGATGAGCAACACAATAAATGAAATGAAAAATACTCTAGATGGGATCAATAGCAGAATAACTGAGTCAGAAGAATGGACAAGTGACCTGGAAGATAAAATAGTGGAAATAAATACTGCAGAGCAGAATAAAGAAAAAAGAATGAAAAGAAATGAGGACAGTCTCAGAGACCTCTGGGACAACATTAAATGCACCAACATTCGAATTATAGGGGTCCCAGAAGAAGAAGAGAAAAAGAAAGGGACTGAGAAAATATTTGAAGAGATTATAGTTGAAAACTTCTCTAATATGGGTAAGGAAATAGTTAATCAAGTCCAGGAAGCAAAGAGAGTCCAATACAGGATAAATCAAAGGAGAAACACACAAAGACACATATTAATCAAACTATCAAAATTTAAATACAAAGAAAACATATTAAAAGCAGCAAGGGAAAACAACAAATAATCCACAAGGGAATGCCATAAGGTTAACATCTGAACTTTCAGCAGAAATTCTCCAGGCCAGAAGGGAGTGGCAGGACATATTTAAAGTGATGAAGGAGAAAAACCTACAACCAATATTACTCTAACTAACAAGGATCTCATTCAGATTTGATGGGGAAATTAAAACCTTTCCAGACAAGCAAAAGCTGAGAGAGTCCAGCACCAGCAAACCAGCTTTACAACAAATGCTATAGGAACTTTTCTAGGCAAGAAATACAAGAGAAGGAAAAGATCTACAATAACAAACCCAAAACAATTAAGCAAATGGTAATAGGAATATACATATCGATAATTACCTTAAATATAAATGGATTAAGCACTCCCACCAAAAGACACAGACTGGCTGAATGGATACAAAAACAAGACCCATATATATTCTGACTACAAAAGACACACTTCAGACCTAGGGACACATACAGACTGAAAGTGAGGGGACGGAAAAAGATATTCCATGCAAATGCAAATCAGAAGAAAGCTGGAGTCGCAATTCTCATATCAGGCAAAATAGACTTTAAAATAAAGACTATTACAAGAGACGAAGAAGGTCACTACATAATGATCAAGGGATCGATCCATGAAGAAGATATAACAATTGTAAATATTTATGCACCCAACATAGGAGCACCTCAGTATATAAGGCAAATACTAACAGCCATAAAACGGGAAATTGACAGTAACACAATCATTGTAGGGGACCTTAACACTGCACTTACACCAATGGACAGATCATCCAAAATAAAAATAAATAAGGAAACACAAGTTTTAAATGATACATTTAACAAGATGAACTTAATTGATATTTATAGGACATTCCATCCAAAAACAACAGAATACACATTTTTCTCAAGTGCTCATGGAACATTCTCCATGGTAGATCATATCTTGTGTCACAAATCTAGCCTTGGTAAATTTAAGAAAATTGAAATCGTATCAAGTATCTTTTCCATCCACAATGCTATGAGACTAGATATCAATTAAAGGAAAAGATCTGTAAAATTACAAACACGTGGAGGCTAAACAATACACTACTTAATAACGAAGTGATCACTGAAGAAATCAAAGAGGAAATCAAAAAATACCTAGAAACAAATGACAATGGAGACACGACGACCAAAGACCTATGGGATGCAACAAAAGCAGTTCTAAGAGGGAAGTTTATAGCAATATAGTCCTACCTTAAGAAACAGGAAACATCTCGAATAAACAACCTAACCTTGCACCTAAAGCAACTAGAGAAAGAAGAACAAAAAAAAAACCAAATTTAGCAGAAGGAAAAAATCATAAAGATCTGATCAGAAATAAAAGAAAAAGAAATGAAGGAAACAATAGCAATGATCAATAAAAGTAAAAGCTGGTTCTTTGAGAAGATAAACAAAATTGATAAACCATTAGCCAGACTCATCAAGAAAAAAAGGGAGAAGACTCAAATCAACAGAATTAGAAATGAAAAAGGAGACGTAACAACAGACATTGGAGAAATACGAAAGATTGTTAGAGATTACTACAAGCAACTGTATGCCAATAAAATGGACAACCTGGAAGAAATGGACAAATTCGTAGAAATGAACAACATGCCGATCCTGAACCAAGAAGAAATAGAAAATAGGAACAGACCAATCACAAGCACGGAAATTGAAACTCTTATTTAAAATCTTCCAACAGAAAAAAACCCAGGACCTGTTGGCTTCACAGGCGAACTCTATCAAACATTTAGAGAAGAGCTAACACCTACCTTTCTCAAACTCTTCCAAAAGAAAGCAGAGGGAGGAACACTCCCAAACTCATTCTATGAGGCCACCATCACCCTGATACCAAAACCAGACAAAGACGTCACAAAGAAAGAAAACTACAGGGCAATATCACTGATGAACATTGATGCAAAAATCCTCAACAAAATACTACCATACAGAATCCAACAGCACATTAAAAGGATTATACACAATGATCAAGTGGGGTTTATTCCAGGAATGCAAGGATTATTCAATATACGCAAATCAATCAGCGTGATACACCATATCAACAAAGTGAAGGAGAAAAACCATATGATCATCTCAATAGATGCAGAGAAAGCTTTTGACAAAATTCAACACCCATTTATGATAAAAACCCTGTAGAAAGTAGGCATAGAGGGAACGTTCCTCAACATAATAAAGGCCATATATGACAAACCCACAGCCAACATGGTCCTCAATGGTGAAAAACTGAAATCATTTCCACTAAGATCAGGAACGAGACAAGGTTGCCCACTCTCACCACGCTTATTAAACATAATTTTGGAAGTTCTAGGCACAGCAATCAGAGAAGAAAAATAAATAAAAGGAATCCAAATCGGAAAAGAAGAAGTAAAGCTGTCACTGTTTGCATATGACACGATACTATACATAGAGAATCGTAAGGAAGCTACCAGATAAATACTAGAGCTAATCAATGAATTTGGTAACGTAGCAGGATACAAAATTAATGCATATAAATCTCTGGCATTCTTATACACTAATGATGAAACATCTGAGAGTGAAATTAAGATAACACTCCTATTTACCATTGCAACAAAAAGAATAATATATCTAGGAATAAACCTACGTAAGGAGACAAAAGACCTGTATGCAGAAAAATATAAAACACTGATGAAAGAAATTAATGTTGATACAAACAGATGGAGAAATGTACCATGTTAAAAATTCACAATTTGTATGGAAACACAAAAGACCCCGAATAGCCAAAGCAATCTTGAGAACGGAAAATAGAGCTGCAGTATCAGGCTCCCTGACTTCAGACTATAATACAAAGCTACATTAATCAAGACAGAATGGTACTGGCACAAAAACAGAAATATAGATCAATGGATAACACTCCTATTTACCATTGCAACAAAAAGAATAATATATCTAGGAATAAACCTACGTAAGGAGACAAAAGACCTGTATGCAGAAAAATATAAAACACTGATGAAAGAAATTAATGTTGATACAAACAGATGGAGAAATGTACCATGTTCTTGGATTGGAAGAATCAACATTGTGAAAATGACTCTACTACCCAAAGCAATCTACAGATTCAATGCAATCCCTATAAAACTACCACTGACATTTTTTTACAGAACTAGAACAAAAAAATTCACAATTTGTATGGAAACACAAAAGACCCCGAATAGCCAAAGCAATCTTGAGAACGGAAAATAGAGCTGCAGTATCAGGCTCCCTGACTTCAGACTATAATACAAAGCTACATTAATCAAGACAGAATGGTACTGGCACAAAAACAGAAATATAGATCAATGGAACAGGATAGAAAGTCCAGAGATAAACCCACATACATATGGTCACATTCTGTTTGATAAAGGAGGCATGAATATACAGTGGAGAAAAGACAGCCTCTTCAATAAATGGTGTTGGGAAAACTCTACAGGTACATGTAAAAATATGAAATTAGAACACTCCCTAACACCACACACAAAAATAAACTCAAAATGGGTTAAAAACCTAAACTTAAAACACTACAAATAGAACTACCATACCACCCCGCAATCCCACTACTGGGCATATATGCTGAGAAAACCATAATTCAAAAAGATCAGAGGAAAATATAGACAGAACAGTCTATGACATAAATAACAGCAAGATCCTTTTAGACCCACCTGCTAGAGAAATGGAAATAAAAACAAAAGTAAACAAATGGGACGGACAAGGAAGCAACCTAACTGTCTATAAACAGATGAATGTCTAAAGAAGATGTGGCCCATATATACAATGGAATATTACTCAGCCATAAAAAGAAATGAAACTGAGTTATTTGTAGTGAGGTGGATGGACCTGGAGTCTGTCATACAGAGTGAAGTAAGTCAGAAGGAGAAAAACAAATACCTTATGCTAACACATATATGTGGAATCTAAGAAAAAAGATGTCATGAAGAGACTAGGGATAGGATGGGAGTAAAACACAGACATACTAGAGCATGGACTTGAGGATATGGGGAGGGGGAAGGGTAAGCTGTGACGAAGTGAGAGAGTGGCATGGATATATATATATATATATATATACTACCAAATGTAGGGTGGATAGCTATTGGGAAGCAGCTGCATGGCACAGGGAGATCAGCTAGTTCATTTGTGACCACCTAGAGGAGTGGTATAGGGATGGTGGGAGGGAGGTAGACACAAGAGGGAACATATATGGGAACATATGCATATGTATAACTTATTCACTTTGTTGTAAAGCAGAAACTAACACACCATTGTAAAGCAATTATACTCCAATAAAGATGTTAAAAAGAAAAACAGAAATATAGTTCAATGGAACAGGATAGAAAGCCCAGAGAGTAACTGCCACACGTATGGTCACCTTATCTATGATTAAGGAGGCAAGAATATAGAATGGAGAAAAGACAGCCTCTTCAATAAGTGCTGCTTGGAAAACTGGACAGTACAGGTAAAAGATTGAAATTAGAATACTCCCTAACACCATACACACACAAAAAATTAAAATAGATTAAAGACCTAAATGTAAGGCCAGAAACTATAAAACTCTTAGAGGAAACATAGGCAGAACACTCTGACATAAATCACAGCAAGATCCTTTTTGACCCACCTCCTAGAGAAATGGAAATAAAAACAAAAATAAACAAATGGGATGTAATGAAAATTAAAAGCTTTTGCACAGCAAAGGAAACCATAAATAAGATGAAAAGATGACCCTCAGAATGGGAGAAAATATTTTCAAATGAAGCAACTGACAAAGGATTAATCTCCAAAATTTACAAGCAGCACATGCAGCTCCATATCAAATAAACAAACAACCCAATCCAAAAATGGGCAGAAGACCTAAACACACATTTCTCCAAAGAAGATATACAGTTTGCCAACAAGCGCATGAAAGGGTGCTCAACATCACTAATCATTAGAGAAATGCAAATGAAAACCACAATGAAATATCACCTAACTCTAGTCAGAATGGCCATCATCAAAAAAATCTACAAACAATAACTGCTGGAGAGGGTATGGAGAAAAGGGAACCCTCTTGCACTGTTGGTGGGAATATAACTTGATATGGCCACTATAGAGAACAGTATGGAGGTTCCTTAAAAAACTAAAAATAGAACTACCATACAACCCAGCAATCTCACTACTGGGCAAATAACTGCTGGAGAGGGTGTGGAGTAAAGGGAACCCTCTCGCACTGTTGGGGGGAATGTAAATTGATACAGCCACTATAGAGGACAGTATGGATGTTCCTTTAAAATCTAAAAATAGAACTACCATATGACCCAGCAAACCCACTACTGGGCATATACCCTGAGAAAAGCATAATTCAAGAAGAGTCATGTCCCAGAATATTCATTGCAACACTATTTTAATTAGCCAGGACATCGAATCAACTGAAGTGTCCATTGACAGATGAATGGATAAAGAAGATGTGGCACATATATACAATGGAATATTACTCAGCCATAAAAAGGAAGGAAATTGAGTTATTTGTAATGTGGTTGATGGACCTAGAGTCTGTCATACAGAGTGAAGTAAGTCAGAAAGAGAAAAGCAAATACCGTATGCTAACACATATATATGGAATCTAAAAAAAAAAGTTCTGATGAACCTAGGGGCAGGACAGTATAATGATGCAGACGTAGAGAATGGACTTGAGTTCATGGCAAGGGAGAAGGGTAAGCTGGGGCGAAGTGAGAGTGTGGCATGGACATATATACACTACCAAATGTAAAATACATAGCTAGTGGCAAGCAGCCGCATAGCACAGGGAGCCCAGCTTGGTGCTCTGTGACCACCTTGGGGGATGGTAAAGGGAGG
This sequence comes from Physeter macrocephalus, assembly GCF_002837175.3. Classification (NCBI taxonomy): domain Eukaryota; kingdom Metazoa; phylum Chordata; class Mammalia; order Artiodactyla; family Physeteridae; genus Physeter; species Physeter macrocephalus. Next base: position 43,167,991 of record NC_041234.1, on the reverse strand, counting down.
GTGTGAGAGAGACGTAAGAGGGAGGTGATATAGTGATATATGTATACATGTAGCTGATTCACTTTGTTATACAGTACAAACCCACACAATCATGTGAAGCAATTACACTCAAATAAAGATGTTTTAAAAAATAAAGAAAAAAATAGTAAAAAAAATTAAAAACACATTATAATCTCAAAAATTGCATGAGAAACATTAGACAAATTTCAACACCCATTAATGATAAAAACTGTGTAAATTTAAAAAAAGTAAACTTCTTTAATATGATCAGCAACATCCAGAAAATTCTACTTTAGATTAATACATTATATTAAGAATAAATTCTTCTTACCTAAGATGTGGAACAAGCAAAAAATGTTTGTTTTCATAATTTTTATTCAACTTCATACTGAACATCCTAGGTAGTTCAATAAGGCAAGTGTTATGTACTAAATATTTATGTCCCCCAAATTCATATGTTGAAGTCCTAGACTCCAGTGTGCCTCTATTTGGAGAGGATACCTATAAGGAAGTAATAAAATGTGGTCATAAAATAAAGTTTTTAAGGGCATTTTGGAGGAAAGAAATAAGAGTGCTGCAAGCTAGAGGGGGCTCTATGGAGGCTCTGGCCACCCTGGTTTTGCCTGGTTACTCTAGGACTGAGTGTGTCAATATATTGGCACACCTGTAACTTATTAAGGACATACAAACATGCTAGAACATATCACTTTGGAAATTATACTATATACCCTTGGAATTTATGCTCATAAATGCTTGCTGAGCTCAATTTCCATATAGGAATACCTTGATTGTTAATATGGGTAGGAATTACAGATCGACCTGTCTTTTTTTCCATATTGGATCATAAATCCCATGAATGAAATCTCAAGAATGCAGAACTTATCTTAACCCCTAGCCTTTGGTTATCTAATAGGGAAAAAATGATTACTCTTCTCTCATACTGTGATTACCTAGTATCAGAAGGTCCCTAAGTTCCCCTAATACAAACTTTTTTTATCTTGAATTCCTCTATCTGTCTCCCTCACTATTGCTTAAGGATGGCTATCCCTGCTCAAACACTTCAGGGGAGGTGTATCTTTCCTCCTGTGTATTCCTTCTCACCATAAATTTCCAGTGTGATTTTCATGTTCCTCCTGATTTCAGGCCTGCTTGTCTCAATTTAGGTTCTCCTGAATCTGGGTTGCTCTGCTGAACCTACTGGATCACAGTATTATAGACATATATGGTTAGTTGACTGAAAAAAATGCACAATGTAAAAGTTGAGAATTATGTTTTATTTGGCAGACATACTGAGGACTTAAGCCCAGGAGACAGCCTCTCAGATAGCTCTGAGTGACTCTTCCAAAGAGGTAAAGGAGGAGCCAGGATGTATAGGAGTTTTTGCAACTAAAACCAGGTAGAACATCAAAAAATTACTGTTAATTAAAGAGAAAACAGACATCACAAGTTAATGCATTTAGCACTTTTCTGTGTATGGGAAGATACAAGAGTCTGGGCTCATTGAAATCATTCCTTTGATATGCATCTTAACTATCTAGGGCCAGTAACCTGTTTCTATCCATCCTGAATCCCCTCAGGATGCACAGTTGGGAAAGACTGCAATGGCTGATAGCTTGATGGCTGCAATATCCTTTGTTTACTGACAAGGCAGGTGACATTCTTTGTCCACAGGTTTCATTTGAGGCTTTCAGAAATCTACTTAGATTTTCCCAGTCCTTTTATGGGATTATTTGCTTTGTTTCTCTAGTCCCTTAAATTGTCATAAACTGGAAGGTATTTCTAAAGCTGTGATGGATTCAAGGTAAATACTTTTGGCTGGAATACATCATAGGAAATGTAACTTTATATTACATCACATTAGTAGTAGATTTTCCAGTATGGTTTCTCCTTTAAAAGGTATTTAGGTTTTCCAGTCCTCTGTGAAGCTTTTGCTTAACACGCCTAGGCAGCTCTAACATTTCTGTTCTCTATCTTCTCATAGTTCTCATTACCAAGGCATTTAAATGCAGGAACCAAATAGAGGGCATCATTCTTTGTTTTCTTACCTATCTTTAATTATCTTATGAATGAACCCATGGAGGAAAGGGTTCATCTTTGCAACCTCAGAATCTAGCACAGAACCTCACACAGAACAGATGATTTGGAAAGTGTTTGCTGAGTTAGTGGAAGGAAGGAAGGAAGGAAGGAAGGAAGGAAGGAAGGAAGGAAGGAAGGAAGGAAGAAAGAAAGAAAGAAAAAGAAAGAAAGAGAAAGAAAGAAAGGGAGGAAAGGAGGGAGGAAGGAAGGGAGGGAGAGAGAGGAAGGAAGGAAGGAAGGAAGGAGAGAGAGAAAAAACAGTTTCAAAGAGGATTGATATTAGGTAGCAAAAGTATAACAGAGAGGTCATGCAGGGTATGAGTAAGTGGCTAGGGGTATCTTCATTGCATGCTGCAACCTATTACTAAAATAAGATACAACCACAAACATCTATTTTTACCCAAAAGCATCTCCATGAAAACAAAGCATGGACCCTGTGACCTAAAAGACTAACACCACTGACAACTTATCTTTTTGTTTTATGATCCAAAGACAGCTTCTTAATCCTGGCTGCATGTAGACTTCCCTGGGGAGCTTTAAAATAATGATTCTGGAGCACAGTCTAGAGTAATTAAAACACAGTCTCTGAGGGTGGACTTTAAAAAACTAGTGTTTTTAACTAAAGCAGTGAATAGGCAATACAGGAAGTTAGAAAGTACAGATTTTTTTTAACCAAAATAAAATCACATTGAATATGCTACCTTGTAATCCACAGTGTTTTCAATTAACAATTTCCTTTCCTTTTTATATCATTTTTTTGTTTTATCTAATATCAAACTCCCCTATTTGTCCTAAAGATATCCTTTGTAATTGGTTTTAAAGTTTGTCCCAGCATTTTACTTTGATTGCTTTCTTATGCTATCATTTGGTTTATTTCTCTAGCTCCTTAAATTCCCATAAACTAGAAGATATTTCTAAAGGCCTGATCTGTTCAAGGTAAGTACTTTTGACAGAAATGCATCACAGGAAATGTAACTTTGTTACATCACATTAGTAGACACTTAGATGGATGATGAAATGGACATTGTTTAGAAGTACTTAGGTGTTTCTAATGTGAAGCCAAGATTATGGACCACTGCTTTCATTCTAACCAAGGTGCACAAATGAACACAGTCACATGCCATTCAAACAAGTGTAACCCAAACAAAAGATTTACTGTAGTTTTGCATTGATCTGCACTGTTACTACCAGAGAAATGACAAAGTGGTCTCCTTTAAACATGGTCTTCTTTTTTTAAAGTTCATTATATTCTTATTTCTCCCTAAGACTTTACCTAGAGCGAGTCATCATGTCATTATGGTCTTAATGAGCTATGCACAAAACAAAATATTTTTTTATTGCAAAGAGTATAAGTTCTATAAATCTTAGAACTATGAAAGTCTGCAGTTTGGCTCAGATTAACAGCCATGTCTGGATTCTCTACTTATTCACATATTCTATTTAATAATTTACACATTCCTTCATTCACTCATGTATGCATTCAACAGTACTTGAACATTTGCATGTGCCTTGGATTATGCTAAATTTGGGACAATCCTAGTCCTCTGGTCTTAGAAAATATACAGTAACTTCCTTCCAGCTTTTCCATCCTCTGAAATTGCTAAGTTTCTTGTGAATGGATCATAGATCTAAACATAAAACCCAGAACCATAAAGGTTCTAGAAAATGAAAACAACCCAATAAAATTTCAGATAAATGAGGAACTCATTCAAAGGAGAAAAGGTGAGACAGGGACAAGATTAAAAGTACAAAGGAAGAATAGGAAATGAGGGAAAGAAAGAAGGAAAAAGAGGCTAGGAAAGGTCAGAGAATGAGAAAGCTTTCAATTTGTCTTGGGATGTAGTTCTACTGGTTTAGGACAAAGGTCCTTATCTATCTGGAAAGAAAAACCCTGAGTGGTGGACTCATGAAAGCCAAATGTGTACAAGCATGAAGGGCATGGACAGTGAAAGGACAACTGTGAGACCCACTTGATAAATTATGTTACACTAAAAATAACTAACTTCTCTACACCATACTTACATAAGTTGACTCTTGAGGCACACACCTTAATAAAGCAACTACAATTGTTGAATCCATACTGTGTATGTGTCTGGTACTGTGGTGATGTTTCATATGCATTATCTCATTTAATTCTCCCCCAAACCCTCTGAAGTAGGTACCATCATCATTCCCATATTACAAATGGTGAAATTGAATTGAGGCTTAGAGAGGTTATGTAAGTTGCCCATGGTCACATAGCTGGTAAGTGGCTAAACAAAAATTCTATTTCAGGCCTGTCTCACTCTGAATTTCATGCTTTTTTGTTCCACAAAGACAGAGTGTCCAAAACAATCTTAATTCCAGATGTAAAAGCAATTTGTAACTTTTAAAACAATTATAATAAATGGCATATGGGAGAAGGGTGAGAGGACTGACATTTATTAATCATATACTGTGTCTATCCCTATGCTAGGGACTTTGCATAAGTCTTCTCATTTAATCTTTACAGCAAATATATAAGAAAATTATTATATTAATTTAATAGTTGAGCTAGCTGAGGCTCAGAATGATTAAGTACCTTCCTCAGGATTAAGCAGAATTTTTGCCTGATTCCTAATACCATGTGCTTTGCACTGTACCATATGTGTTCATTCATTTTTCTATGTTCATATTAAACTATTAAATTATATAGCTTGATAATTTAAATCACTTAAATTTACATATAGTAAAAAAATACACTTTTGGTGTTCAGCAACATGAATTTGGACAAATGTATAATTATAAATCACAACCAGGATCAAAATAGGGAATATTTCCATCACCCAAAAGAATGCAATCTTCTGTAATAAAACCCCCACCTGACAACTAACCCCAGGAAACAACTGACCTACCTGTTTTCTGTTCCTATAATTTTTCATGTTCCAGAATGGAACTGTACCACTTTTTTGTCTGTCTCCTTTCATTTAACATAATTCACTTGAACTTCATCCATGTTGTTACATGTGTCAGTAGTTTTCTCCTTTTTATTTCCGAGTACCATTCCACTATATAGGTATACTACAATTTGTGTAACCATTCATCTATTTATGGACATTGAAGTTGTTTCCAATTTTTTTAATATTACAAATGAAACTGTGTTCATTCATTTATCAGTCTTTGTATGGACATATAGTTTCTTTTCTCTTTAGTATTTCCCTAGAAGTGGAATGACTGGATGACATGGTAAATGTATATGTAACTTTATAAAAAACTGCCAAACCGAATTCAAAGTGGCTACACCATTTTACATTCCCATCAGCAATGTACAATACAATTTCAGTTGCTTCACATAGTCTTTAGCATTAGGTATTGTCTGCTTTCTTTTGCTTTTTAATTTTAGTAATTCTAAAAGGTGTTTATTGGCAATTCATTGTACTTTTGATTTGAATTTACCTAATCAATAATGATATTGAGCATTTTTCTATGGTGCTACTTTGCCATATATATCTGCTTTAGTGAAGTCTCTGTCCATATCTTTTGTCCACTTTTGTTGAAATATTTTTTACTGTTGAGTTTTTTAAATTTAAATTTTTATTGAAGTATAGTTGATTTACAATGTTATGTTAATTTCTGCTGTACAGCAAAGTGACTCAATTATACACATATATACATTCTTTTTTATATTCTTTTCCTTTATGGTTGGTCCCAGGATATTGACTTTACCTCCCTGTGCTATACATTAGGACCTTGTTGTTTACCCATTGTATATGTAATAGTTTTCATCTACTAACCCCAAACTCCCAGTCCATCCCTCCCCACTTCCCCTCCACCTTGGCAACCACAAGTCTGTTCTCTATGTCTGTGAATCTGTTTCTGTTTCATAGATAGGCTCCTTTGTGCCATATTTTAGATTCCACATGTAAGTAATATCATATGGTATTTGTCTTTCTCTTTCTGAGTTACTTCACATAGTATGATAATCTCTAATTTTATCCATGTGGCTGCAAATGGCATTATTTTGTTCTTTTTTATGGCTGAGAAGTATTCCATTGTCTATATATACCATATCTTCTTTATCCATTCATCTGTCAATGGACATTTAAGCTGTTTCCATGTCATGGCTATTGTGAATAGTGCTGCTATGAACATAGGCATGCATGTATCTTTTGAATTATAGTTTTGTCTGGATATATGCCCAGGAGTGGGATTGCTGGATCTTATGCTAATTCTAGTTTTAGTTTTCTGAGGAACCTCTGTACTGTTTTCCATAGTGGCTGCACCAACTTACATTCCCAGCAACGTGTAGGAGGGTTCCCTTTTCTCCACACCACCTCCATCATTTGTTATTTGTAGACTTTTTAATGATGGCCATTTCGAGCAGTGTGAGGTGATACCTCATTGCAGTTTTGATTTGCGTTTCTCTAGTAATTAGCAATGTTGAGCATCTTTTCATGTGTCTCTTTGCCATCTGTGGGTCTCCTCTGGAGAAATGTCTATTTAGGTCTTCTGCCCACTTTTCCATTGTGTAGTTTGGTTTTTTGTTGTTGAGTTGTATAAGGTCCTTATATATTTTGGAAATTAATCCTTGTCAGTTGCATCATTTGCAAGTATTTTCTCCCATTCTGTAGGTTATCTTTTCATTTTCTTTATGGTTTCCTTTGCTGTGCAAAAGCTTGTATGTTTGATTAGGTCCCATTTGTTTAGTTTTGTTTTTATTTCTATTGCCTTGGGAGACTGACCTAAGACAACATTGGTATGATTTATGTTAGAGAATGTTTTGCTTATGATCTCTTCTAGGAGTTTTATGGTGTCTTGCCTTAAACTTAAATCTTTAAGCCATTTTGAGTTTATTTTTGTTCATGATGTGAGGGTGTGTTCTAACTTTATTGATTTATATGTGGCTGTCCAACTTTCCCAGAACCACTTGCTAAAGAGACTGTCTTTTTCTCATTTTGTATTCTTGCCTCCTTTATCAAAGATTAATTGGCTGTTAGTGTGTAGGTTTATTTTTGGGTTCTCTATTCTGTTCCATTGATCCATATGTCTGTCTTTGTGCCAATACCACACTATTTTGATTACTGTAGCTTTGTAGTATTGTCTGAAGTCTGGGAGAGTTATGCCTACAGCTTTGTTCTTTTTCTTCAGGATTGCTTGGACAATTCTGGGTCTTTTATGGTTCCATATAAATTTTAAGATTACTTGTTCTAGTTCTCTGAAAAATATTATGGGTGATTTGATAGGGATCACATTAAATCTGTAGATTGCTTTGGGTAGTATTGCCATTTTAACAATATTAATTTTTCCAATCAAAGTGCATGGGATATCTATTTCTTTGAATAATCTTTAATTTCCTTTTATAGTTGTTTTATAGTTCTCAGTACATAGGTCTTTCAACTTTGGTTAGGATGAATTTTGAGAAATTAAAAAATAATATTCTGGATAGAGGTTCTTTGTCATTTAATTTGTAAGTATTTTCTCACAGTCTGTGGCTTGTCTTTTTATTGTCCTAATAGTTCCCCCAGCCACTGAACAAAAGCTTTTCATTTTAATGAAGTACAGTTTATCAGAGTTTTCTTTAATGGATCTCACTTGTGTTTATTTTAATAAATCTTTGCCTAAATTAAGGTCACAAATATTTTTCTATAATTTTCTAGACATTTTATAGTTTTCTTTTTACAAATAACTTTATGACTGTCTTATCTTTCAATTATTTTTAGATGCAAAATTTGGGTCAAGTTTCTTTTGTTTTGTTTTTCCTTACATGTGTACATCTAATTGTTCCAACACCATTTGTTGAAAAGGCTACTTTTTCTCCATAGAATTGTCTTTGAACCTTTATCAAACTCAATTTACATATATGCACAAGTTTATTTCTATGCCCTTCAATCTGTTCTATTGATTTATGTATTTATCCTTTCACTAATACCATACAGTCTTGATTGCTGTAATGTGTCTTTCATATTTATTTTTATTTTTCAAAATCATTTCGGTGATTCTAGTTCCTTTGCCTCTCCACTTGAAATTTAGAAAGCCTGTATTAGGTATAAATTTTCTGCTGGACTTTTGAATAGAATAACAGTGATTCTATAGAATAGTTTGAGAAGAATTTGCCTCTTAACAATTTTGATCTCTTGATTGATTTAGGTCTTTGACTTTTTTATCACTATTTTGTAGTTTTCAGCATATGGGCATCATGTATTCTGTTAAATACATATATTTTTTTTTCATTATTTTGCTGTGTGCATTTTTGCCTTTTTTTTTAAAACATCTGTATTGGAGTATAATTGCTTTACAGTAGTATGTTAGTTTCTGCTTTATAACAAAGTGAATCAGTTACACATATACATATATCCCCATATCTCTTCTCTTTTGTGTCTCCCTCCCTCCCACCCTCCCTATCCCACCCCTCTAGGTGGTCACAAAGCACCGAGCTGACCTACCTGTGCTGTGCAGCTGCTTCCCACTAGCTATCTATTTTACATTTGGTAGTGTATATATGTCCATGCCACTCTCTCATTTTGTCCCAGCTTACCCTTCCCCCTCCCCATATCCTCAAGTCCAGAACTATTAGAGAATGGACTTAGATATATATTTAAATATTTTATGTTTTAAGTGTTATTAAAAATGGTATTGTTTTAAATTTATTTTTCCAACTTTTCATTGTTAGTATATCAAAATGAAATTGATTTTTGCACATTGACCTTGTATTCTGTGAACTTGCTAAACTAACTTTTTAATTTTAGAAACTTTTTGTAAATTCCTTGGGGGGTTATAAGTAGACAATCATGATGTCTACAAATACAGAAAATATATTTCTTTATTTCCTAATTTTTGCTTTTTAATTTTTTTCTTGTCTAATGGCACTGGATAGGACCTACAGTGTGACGTTGAAAAGATTGGTGAGACCTGACATCCTCGCCTTTCCTACCCTAAGGGAAAAATACTTTCAAATTTTACCATTAAGTTTAATATTAGTTATAGCAGTTTTTTGTGATGTCTTTGGCTGGTTTTGGTATCATGGTAATGCTGGCCACATTAAATGAGTTATGAAGTGTTCAATCTTCTGGATGAGATTGTGTAAGCCAGTATTATTTTTTCCTTAATTTTTGGTGGAATTTACTATATAAGACAACTGGACCTGTGTTTAAGGTTTTAATCACAAATTCATCTTCTTTAATATATTTAGGACTATTTCAGGGTAACTAATTATTGTTGAGTCAGTTTTGGTAACTTGTGTGTTACAATGAATTCATCCATTTTGTCTAAGTTGTCAACTTAATGTTCCTTTTTCCCTGCCTCCTTGTCAACACTTGTCACTTGTCTTTTGGATAATAGTCATTCTAACAAGTGTGAGGTAATATGTCATTGTGGTTTTGATTTACAGTTCCCTGACAATTAGTGATGTTGAGTATGTTTTCATGTACCTATTGGCCTTTTGTATGTGTTCTTTGGGAAAAAAATCTATTCATGTCTTTTGCCCATTTTAAATTGAATTATTATGTTTTTAAAAAACTTTTTATTTAGTTAGTTTTCTCTATTTCATTTCTATTTTACATTTCATTGATTTCTGCTATCTTTACTGTTTGCTTCTTTCTGTTTACCTTGGGTTTAATTTGCTCTCCTTTTCTTAGTTTCTAAAGATGGAAGCTTTGAATCATTGAATTGTGACTTTCTTTACTAATATAAACAATCAGTGCTATAAATTTTCTTCTAAGCAATGTTTTAGATACATCTCACCTAGGGATGATTTTTAGGACCTAGACAAGGCTGTATTGAGTATTTGGAACCAACATAGATTCACTATTATAAACACAGCAGACTAACCACATTACATACAAACACTATTTTCAGCCACAAGGTCCTGGGTTTAGGATAGCATGTCATGAGAGGCTACAGAAGTTTATAATAAGTTGAAGTATAATCAATTCCTAACTTTGGTTTGACCACTTAGTGATTTCTACATTCTCTCTCACCTCTTCTTCTACAGTGATTCTATTGGTTCCCAGCCTTCACCACTCACTGGCTAATAGTTTGAGCAACCTTTCCAAGGATGAAAACATATGGTATAATACACATATTAATTGATGTAAATTAATATGGAGCATGTCCACTATAGACTATCTCTCCCACTGACTACAACTTATAACTCTGGATGAAATACAAAAACTACTACTACCTGGAGTGCAACACTTTGGAGAAGGTACTAATACAGGTATAAGTTTCCCATATTTTACCTTTTTGCTCAGGTGGATTTTACTGGAGCATGGACTCCAATCATGGAATTTTGCATTAGTGGCAGAGACACAGCTAAAATTCTGATATAGATTCCATCTTTTTGGCCAGAAAAAAGGGGGCTGGTAAAGAGAGTTCCTGTTCCTAAGAATTCAGGGAAATCAGGTATGGAAAGTACCTAGACCAGTGTCCATAACATAGTAAGTATTCACAACATGTGTATTCTTTCCCACAATTTCCTTCAGTATCCTATAGCCTGCCTCAGACAGCCCATATTTTGAGTTTACATATTGTATTATCTAACACAGGCTTTCATCTGGCCCAAGTAGGAAGTCTACATCCTTCTTGTCAGTTTTACTTGGAACCACCCTAGAGAGTACTAAGCATTTTTGTCAGCCTCAGCTCAATGCAGGCGTCAGTTTCTGTAGGCTGTTCCAACATCTCTGTACTCCCTCTTACATTCATGCCTGCTTACACACTCCTCTCTCTACAACTTTTGTTCACATCCTTTGAAAACCTAGGCTTAGTAAAGAGCTTGCAGAGAAGCCTCCTTAATCCCTGGTTCTTTTATGTACCCCCTTTCTTTTCTTTTGGCTCAGATCCATTTGCAATTATATGGACAGAATTGCTATTTCTGAAAGCATCCCAATCTCTTGATGTCATCTTACTAACTATTCTCTTTGTTTTTCTCTTAACTTTTCTATTACTTAAAATGCATAACATTGTTTCCTGAATTTATTTTAAAAGAAGGATATCATTAATAATATAATTAATCCCACTAGTCTAAGACAATTCTTTTAACAGGAACTATTTCTGATTGTTCCCTATAGCCATAGTCCCTGGTACACTGTGTGGCACAAAGAAAGCAGAAAACAAAATGTTTGTGAAATTAAGGAATGAGATATTTATTGAGCATCTACCAGGGACAACTAAGGTCATCCCTAAACTTTACCTTTTATTCTTTGCCTTACATAACTCTTCCTACAGAGCAGTAATAACACTCTACAGACAATTTTTTTCTGCTTTTTCACTTAATTTAACACAAGCTTTTTCTACATTTCTACAAATTTCATAGTCATATTTACTGGCTGCCTAGTATTTCATAGAGTGAAAGTAGCATAATTTATTTATTCTCCAATTGTTGATCATTTAGACTATACCCACATTTTCTCAGTTATTCACAATTGTACAGTGAACATTTTATTGCTCACACCTTTTCATTTTCATTTGATGAATTCATTGTGATGAATTCATAAGAGTAGGATTTCTGAATCAAAAGGTTTCAACATTTTTATGAGTTTTTGTATCTATATTTCTTTGTCCATGTTGATATTTTATCTGAATTAAAGAAAAAATTCTTATCCAAAGACTCTAGCAGATATTTGACTACCTAACCATCATCATTCAGGCTATAAGCAGTGGTGTGATGGTAAATGTTTAACAACCAATTCTCTGGAAAATTTATAGTATATATCATTTTTCATGGTGAAAGTACTCCCACTGAAATTGAAATGGCCAATTTCAAGCTATTAATGTAAAATCATTGAACACAGTGTTAGAAAGAGATGTATACAATTAACAGCTCTCATGAGTCAGCACAAGTAGCTTCAGCATGCCAGTGTTATAAGGCACTCAATAGAATATGGTTCTTTTACTCTCAAGAGAGGTAGCTATTCCACGCTAGAATAATCTTGAGATGGCTGGGCAGAGAGCAAGTGGCCAGTTTTCAGGGACCAATATTAACGGAAACATCACCTGGAATTTTCTAGGCTCCTACACCAAGGGGAAAGTAAGACTTGAAGGGTAGAGCCCCATGCCAAGATCAGCTCCAGGACCTCTCCAGTCTGTAAAGTTAAGCTATCTGCCCTGAGTTCTCCCTCAAAGCTTAAAGTATTTCTGAGTTCCTCTTTAAAATCCTTTACACAAATGACAGCCAGGCAGGAGTTAATCTAAACCAGAATTTGTTTTTCTTCTCAGCTTTCACCAACAGTGAAAGTGTAAATAGTTTAATAAACAGGAACCTCAGTTAAATATAGTTGAGAGATCAGAAGGGGGAACCTCATACCCTACAACCATGGCAGAGCCCAAGAAGAAGAAGAAAATCTCCTTTCCTGACAAGGACTCAGCTAATGAAAAGCCAAGGACTCTTTGTTTACTATAGTCCTCCCAACTTCTTTTTCCTCTCTGTAAAAGTCTTCTCCTTTCCTTGCTGTGTGGGGACTTGCATGTGGCTTGCCATGGTTGCAGACCCCAAATTGCAATTCTCTGCTTATCCCCAATAAAACAATTTTTTAAAAATTTTATTTATTTATTTGTTTGTTTGTTTTTGGCTGTGTTGGGTCTTCGTTTCTGCGCGAGGGCTTTCTTTAGTTGCGGCAAGCGGGGGCCACTCTTCATTGCGGTGCGCGGGCCTCTCACTGTCACGGCCTCTCTTTTTGCGGAGCACAAGCTCCAGACGCGCAGGCTCAGTAGTTGTGGCACACAGGCTTATTTGCTCCACGGCATGTGGGATCTTCCCAGACCAGGGCTCGAACCCGTGTCCCCTGCATTGGCAGGCAGATTCTCAACCACTGCACCACCAGGGAAGCCCAATAAAACCAATTTTGCTGGAGACATATCTGGAAGTCTATTTTTTTCAGATCAACATTTTCGTGGCCCACATAGGGACCAGAGAACACTCCCTCCTGACAACCCCAATGCTGGTGAGCAAACAGGTGTGGTACCCATAATTGAGCCCATTTTCTGTCACTGCTTTTCTTGCTGACCCTAGAGTTTGAATGTACATCTTTCTCCTGGGTCCAAGTTGGTACCCTCTTTACATTTGAAGCTCTTCAGGCTTTATCTGGGATCTATTTAAAAGTTTTGTCTTTCTGGTTAAAGCCTTATTCGGTATGTGAGTACTTGTTTGACACATTGATCTGATTTCAAGATCAGACGGCTTCACTGAAACTGGCCAGCCTTCATACTATTCCCTTTAAAACAGGGACAGTTTTCCTGAAGTTGGCTAGCTTTCGACCCATTCCTTTGGGAACAGGGACTGTTTCTCTGAAACAGTGCTGGCATTTTCAGCCTTTGGCCTACTCCTTTGGAAGGGTTATCTTTTTTAAAAGAAAAACACAGGCTTTCATCTGGCCCAAATAGGAAGACCTGGCTCCTCTGGGACCAAGCTGCCTTCTTAAGATTGGCTGTTATTGGCTTGAAAGCTGTTTGTAATGAGCCCTTTGTGCTATAAGCTGTTTAAGCTGTTTGAAAATGTTCTTTAGAGGGAACACCTCTAAAGAATGGGATCCCAGTTATCTAAGTATTTTGAGGGCTTCCCCTACAGGGACTCCAGCTGATTTTATGTTTTAAAAACTACAGTCTTTTATCATGCACACTTCTAACTAAATGGACCTACATGACCAAAGGCAATTTATATAGAATATAAATGGTCATAATGGAGAACTTTTGAAATTTCCAAACTTAATTTCCTTAAAACTAAATTGGACGACAATACCTTGGAGAATTTCAGAACTGAGTGGAATGCTTATTTCAATTGGTATTTTGAGGTATCTCAATGTTATGAGGAGTCTAAAATTGGTTCTCTGCCTAATAAATTCTAAGATTAACGGAGGCAAACAAATAATAAAAGAAAGATTACATGGCTCCCAAAACCTCAGGCTGTTCTTCCCGGCTTCTTTATCTCAGGCTCAGCTTCTGGTGTCATCTTGTCTGTCTCTCTTGGCTCCTTATGGCCAGCCTCCACCTCAATCACCATTGTCCTCCTTCACTTCTACATCACCTATGCCTCCCGTATGCCTTCAAAATCTCCATACTAATTATCTCACTAAACTTACCATTTTCTCTGAAACTCTTCCCGTTCCCTTTTCCTCTGAAATTGTCAGAACCTGTCCCTTTAAAATGAACGCTTCTGAGGATCCAGATGCTAAACCCTCAATTTCTTATACTCCCTGGACTAAAGCTGAACTGCAAGCCATTGTCAAAGATTTTCCCAAAGTAAACAAAAATCCTCACAGACTTGCTGAGGAATTTAAGATAGTCATTTAAACTTATCAACCTGATTTCTCTGATTTATATCAACTAGTTCATATGCTTGTCGGTGAAGGCCAGACCCAACATTGGATGAAAACCACTAATTGGGAAAACCCAGAAAAGTTCTCTAGAATTAAAAATGGTAGACAAACTCACTAACTTATTATATGATCAGGCTCGGGCAACAGCTAGACAACTTTACTGAGAAATTCCTAGGGCTTTTCCAAAGCATGTTGACTAGAACAAGTCAGGCTTACACACAAAGATACGACAAACCTGCTCATGAATATTACAATCAACTTCATATTGTTTTAAAAGAAAATTCTGATCTTCCTTCAGAAGTGGATTTCACCTGAGTAGCTTTTAACTCTATGTTTCTTAATGGGCTGAACTGGGACCTTTCCCTTCCAGTAAAAAAGACCAGGATGGAATGGAAAACTATGTTCATTCCAGATTTAGTTAATCTAGCAAACAAGCTCTCTCACACTCTAGATAAGCCACTCCCAAGGAAGACCACCAAGATTCTTAATCTTCAACTCGAGCAAATGAAGGCTCCTAAATGAAATCAAAACACTCGTAGTTTCTGCTATTATTGCAAAGAGCCAGGACATTGGAACAGAGATTGTAACAATTTGAAGGGCTTCAGAAACCTTCATATTCTAACCACTCTTTCCAAAATTCTCCAATTCTCAGTGACAGGGCTCTGTGGAAGGAACTACAGGGGCTCTTCCCAATACTCCCCCTTAATCAACTTGGAGAAACATTTCTCCAGATTGAGGATGAAACTCTTCCAATCTTAATTGACACCAGAGCCACACTCTTGGTGCTCAACTACTCTTTTACTATAAAGCAGTCCCTGCTTCAGAGTACTAAAACAGTGCAAATAGTGGGGATCTATAATGAGCCTTAAGAGGTTCCTATTTCTGAACCTATCCCATTTTGTTTAGACCCTTTGAGAGATACATACCCTTTTCTCTTCTGTTCCACTACCCCCTATCCATTTATTAGGATGAGACTTCGTAGAGGAGTATCATTCCAGAATTTATTTCCCAATCAGGGGGAATTAATTCTAGAATTTGACAATAGTCATCACAGTAACCCACCAGGTGAATTAAAGGACCCTCTGACATCTTTTATTTGTTCCATCTCTGGCAGTACTAGAGCAGATTCTGGAACCACAGCATTTGTCCTTGTTGGATTAGCTATCACTTTTCTTATGGGCAAAATTTCCAACTGATGTTGGCAAAATTCACAGTGCATTTCCTGTTGAAATTCAATTATACCCCTGAAAATCTCTTCCCAGAATTAATTAATACCCTATACATAAAGAAACCCTTCCAGGCATAAAACCATAATAGAACATTGCAAGGGTCAATGCATCATTACCCTTTGTACTAGTCCCTATAACACTTCCATTTTACAGGTGAGAAAACCTAAGGGCTGAGGGTGGAAGTTTGTCCAGGATCTCTGAGCAATAAACAACATTGCTATATCTCAATACCCTGTAGTTCCTAACCCTCATACATATGTCAATAACACCCACTCTCACTGGAAGTAAATTCTGTACTCTAATTGATTTATGCAGTGCATTCTTTAATATTCTAGCTGTGAAGCTAGCCAATACATTTTTGATTTTCACTTGGGAAGAAAAACAATTCATCTGTACAGTAATGCCTCAGAGTTTTGCTGAGATTCTTTCTTATTTCTCACAAATCCTGAAGGGTGATCTGGATGACATAAAGTTCCCTAGTGTTTCTACTTTGTTGCAATATGTAAATTATTTCCTTCTTTGTTCTCCATCTCTAGTCTCCTCACAGAAAGACATCAACCACTTACTAAAGCTTTTAGCTTTAAAAGGTCTCCAAGGAGAAATTGCAGTTTGCCAAAATCCTGGTTTGATATTTAGGGCATCTGATAAGAGAATAAGGGATCATCTAGATCCAGATAGACTTCATGGTGTCTTAAGCTTCACAAAACCCCAAACTAAGAGCCTACTGTGAGGCTTTCTTGGGCTAGTTGGTTACTGCCAAAATCTGATTCCCAATTTCTCTGTTATGGCCAAACCTCTGTATGTTTTACTAAATAATAGCAAACCTGACCCCATTTTATGGGAAGAACCTGATGAAATAGCCATTTTTATTTATTTATTTATTTATTTATTTATTTTATTTTATTTTTTCACACACACACTCACACACACTCACACACACACAAATATACTGTATTTTATTTTTACAAGAGATAAATAAACTGACACCAAGCATTGTAAATGGATGACCACAACAAAAGCGACAATGATTGCAATTACCAAACACGAAACACACTCA
>NC_041234.1:43098309-43147353 GCF_002837175.3 Physeter macrocephalus | reverse complement strand
TTCATCAGTTTTCCATTAGAGTTCTGAAAATGCTTATTCATTCAGTTCAGCAGTATAGTCAGTTACCAGAAACCTGTACTTGTCAAAGTCTTTTCCATGAATTCCTTGAAGATGAAACCCTTTTATAGGAACATTTTTGCAAAAGCATCAGAGTACACCCAGAACTGTCTGTAAATGACAAAAGACTTAAAAATGACCACGGTTAAAGATTTGATGAAAGTTCATAATAATGCAATTGACAAGGAAATTTAGTTATTTCTGAGATATACATTTAAAGTAAAAACTAGAATTATGACCTATAACATTATACCAGAACATATAAAATTTTTAGAAATTTCATATAATGTCTGAAACATTTATATTAACATATTTCCATACAAATAACCCAAAGAAAGTTGAGTATTAGTTGTTTTTTTGTTTGTTTTATACTGCAGGTTTTTATGAGTCATCAATTTTATACACATCTGTGTATACGTGTCAATGCCAATTGCCCAATTCAGCACACCACCATCCCCAACCCACCGCGGTTTTCCCCCCTTGGTGTCCATACGTTTGTTCTCTACATCTGTGTCTAAACTTCTGCCCTGCAAACTGGTTCATCTGTAACATTTTTCTAGATTCCACATATATGCGTTAATATATGATATTTGTTTTTTTCTTTTAGACTTACTTCACTCTGTATGACAGTCTAGATCCATCCATGTCTCAACAAATGACTCAATTTCATTCCCTTTTATGGCAGAGTAATATTCCATTGTATATATGTACCACAACTTCTTTATCCATTCATCAGTCGATGGGCATTTAGGTTGCTTCCATGACCTGGCTAATGTAAATAGTGCTGCAATGAACTTTGGGGTGCATGTGTCTTTTAGAATTATGTTTTTTGGGGGGTACATGCCCAGTAGTGGGATTCCTGGATCACATGGTAGTTCTATCTCTAGGTTTTTAAGGAACCTCCATACTGTTCTCCATAGTGGCTGTATAAATTTACATTCCCACCAAGAGTGCAAGAGGGTTCCTTTTTCTCTACACCCTCTCCAGCATTTGTTGCTTGTAGATTTTCTGATGATGCCCATTTTAACTGGTGTGAGGTGATACCTCATTGTAGTTTTGATTTGCATTTCTCTGATAATTAATGATGTTGAGCAGCTTTTCATGTGCTTCTTGCACCTCTGTATATCTTCTTTGGAGAAATGTCTATTGAGGTCTTCTGCCCATTTTTGGATTGGGTTGTTTGTTTCTTTAATATTGAGCTGCATGAGCTGTTTATATATTTTGGAAATTAATCCTTTGTCCATTGATTCATTTGTAAATATTTTCTCCCATTCAGAGGGTTGTCTTTTCGTCTTGTTTATGGTTTCCTTTGCTGTGCAAAAGCTTTGAAGTTTCATTAGCTCCCATTTGTTTATTTTTGTTTTTATTTCCATTACTCTAGGAAGTGGATAAAAAAAGATCTTCCTGTGCTTTATGTCACAGAGTGTTCTGCCTATGTTTTCCTCTAAGAGTTTTATAGTGTCCGGTCTTACATTTCGGTCTCGAATCCATTTTGAGTTTATTTTTGTGTATGGTGTTAGGGAGTGTTCTAATTTCATTGTTTTACATGTAGCTGTCCAGTTTTCCCAGAACAAATTATTGAAGACACTGTCTTTTCTCCATTGTATGTCTTTGCCTCCTTTACCATAGATTAGTTGACCATAGGTGTGTGGGTTTATCTCTGGGCTTTCTATCTTGTTCCATACATCTATGTTTCTGTTTTTGTGCCATTACCATATTGTCTTGATTACTGTAACTTTGTAGTATAGTCTGAAGTCAGGGATTCTGATTCCTCCAGCTCCGTTTTTTTCCCACAAGACTGCTTTGGCTGTTCTGGGTCTTTTGTGTCTACATACAAATTTTAAGATGGTTTGTTCTATTTCCGTAAAAAGTGCCATTGGTAATTGGATAGGGATTGCATTGAATCTGTAAATTGCTTTGGATAGTATAGTCATTTTCACAATATTGATTCTTCCAAAAAAACAACATGGTATCTCTCTTCGTCTGTTGGTATCATCTTTAATTTCTTTCATCAGTGTCTTATAGTTTTCTGCATCCAGGTCTTTTGTCTCCTTAGGTACGTTTATTCCTAGGTATTTTATTCTTTTTGTTGCAGTGGTAAATGGGAGTGTTTCCATAATTTCTCTTTCAGATTTTTCATCATTAGTGTATAGGAATGCAAGAGATTTCTATGCATTAATTTTCTATCCTGAAACGTTACGAAATTCATTGATTAGCTCTAGTAATTTTCTGGTGGTATTTTTAGGATTCTCTATATATAGTATCATGTCATCTGCAAACAGTGACCGTTTTACTTCTTCTTTTCCAATTTGTATTCCTTTTATTTCTTTTTCTTCTCTGATTGCCATGGCTAGGACTTCCAAAATTATGTTGAATAATAGTGTGAGGAGTGGACATGCCATGGCTAGGACTTCCAAAATTATGTTGAATAATAGTGTGAGAGTGGATATCCTTGTCTCGTTCCTGATCTTAGAGGAAATGCTTTCAGTTTTTCACCATTGAGAATGATGTTTGCTGTGTGTTTGTCATACATGACCTTTATTATGTTGAGGTAGGTCCCTCTATGACCACTTTCTGGAGAGTTATTATCATAAATGGGTGTTGAATTTTTTCAAAACCTTTTTCTGCATTTATTGAGATGATCATATGGTTTTTATTCTTCACTTTGTTAATATGGTGTATCCCATTGATTGATTAGCGTATATTGAAGAATCCTTGCATCCCTGTGATAAATACCACTTGATCATGATGTATGATCCTTTTAATGTGTTGTTGGATTCTGTTTACTAGTATTTTGTTGAGGATTTCATTCCAGTTATTTTATTGTTTATCTCTGTTTGTTTGTTCTTTAATTCTTCTGGTTCCTTGTTAAACATTTCTTGCATCTTCTCAATCTTTGCCTCCATTCATTTTCTGAGGTCCCGGATCATCTTCAGTATCATTATTCTGAATTCTTTTTCTGGAAGGTTGCCTATCTCCACTTCATTTAGTTTTTTTTCTGGTGTTTTATCTTGTTCCTTCATCTGGTACATAACTCTCTGCCTTTTCATCTTGTCTGTCTTTCTGTGAATGTGGTTTTTGTTCCACAGGCTGCAGGATTGTAGTTCTTCTTGCTTCTCCTGTCTACACTCTGGTGGATGAGGCTATCTAAGAGGATTAATGGGAGGGACTGGTGGTGGGTAGATGTGACATAGCCTTTAAGGCCTTAAAAGAGAGTTTGATGAATCCAACTGCCCTCAGGAATCCTAATGATCAAATTTTCTTTTTCTTTTTGTATATGAAATGGAAGGGAATCCTTGAAGTACTCCCCAAAACATGGGGACCACCATCAGCCCATAGTGTATTATAGCCAGCAAGTGGACTCTGTGTCACAAGGATACCCCCCTTGCCTTAGATCCATTATAGCCACTCCCTTTTTGGTTAAGGACACTGAGAGAATCATTGTGGTATCCCTTTAACCATTTTTTATAGCTCATACAGCAGAAGAGTTCCTGAATTCCCAACACACTCAACATTTGTCAGCCAGCTGCCTAACCTCCCTTGAAGTCCTTTTGTTAACTGCTCCTCACATAACTCTTTTACATTGTAATAATCTCAACCTAGCTACTCTTCTCTTTTTTGTTACCTATGAAGTTCTTCATGACTGCTTAACACTGATGGACCATGTCCTGACTCCATGTAATAATCTATAGTTAATTCCATTTGCTGCTTTGACCAGTCTGTGCTGTTTGGCCAGGTTTTCAACATTTCCACATTGATTTCCACCCTCAATCTTCTGGTTTAGTCAAATGCACTAATGGCATTATTAAGACTCCATTGGCAACATTTGTAGAAGTCTTCCAAATACCTTGGCCAAAAGCATTGCCTTTGACTCTTCTAAATCTCAGATCCATTACTCATAAAACACTCGCTCTTTGAGATAGTCACAGGATACCCAATACACTTGGCTCCTGCTTCTTTTGACTCACAAATGCTGAAAGGAGAGATACTCCAATACTTCAAAGCTTAATTGCTTCTATTAAAAATAACTATTTTTGGTAAAGCAATTTTTATAGTGTGCCATTGGGAGATGAAGGCCCTAGGCCTTCATCATACCTTACAACTTGGAGATTTCATCCATTATAAAAGACACCTCCAGAAGAACTATCATAAACCTCACTGAAAAGGGCCCTACCAAGTATTGCTAACCTAATCCTTGTGCCACCAAACTCCAAGGAATAGACTTGGGGATTCACATGACACACCTAATGAAAGTGCTGAAATCTGACTAGACCTGCCCATCGTCTGACTACCTGAAAGCAAACATTTCCTGGAATTGAAGTAGACAACATGATGAGGCAGCTTTCCCAAGACATTTGTACCAGGCCTGTTGGAAGTTTGTTGCCAAACCTTTGATGCAGACATAACACTTCAGACGATCTCCAGTATTTATAATCTTAATAACATATGGACTTTAGATAAAAAGTGCCTAAGAGTTCTTCCTCTTATCCTTTTTTATTATGCAAATATGACCTCAGTAGGTTTCCAATATCTGCACTTTACCTACAATGTGAGGCACAGTACCCAGTAAAATTCCTTCCTAACATTAAGATACAAAAACCCACTGAAACCAGTAAACCTTATTCTTGATCAGTGATGATTTCAGAGAAAACCTGTGATCAAAAGGGGGAAATGTAAAAAATAAATTAATAAATAGAAACCTCAATTAAATAGAATTTGAAGTTCAGAAGAGGGAATTCTGACACCCTGTGATGAAAGCAGAAACCAACAGGAAGAAGAAAGTCTTGTCATTTATCTTGGCAAGGACTCAGCCAATAAAAAGCCATGGACTCTTTGTTTACTATAGCCCTCCCAACTTCCTTTTCCTCTCTATAAAAGCACTCTGCTTCCCTTGCCATGCAGGAACCTGCACATGGCTCACCATGGTTGCACGCCCAAAATTGAGATTCTCTGCTTAACCCAAATAAGCCCATCTTTGCTAGATACATTTCTGGCAGTCTATTTGTTTCAGGTCAACAGAGTCATTCTGATTTTTCTCTGTATCTTGTGTTCCTGTCTGGGTGAGGTGAGGCTTTTCACTGATCCACAATCTGTTTCTTAAACTCTAGGAGCCTCTTTTTAGAGTAACAGAATAAAAATAAATAAATAAATCTATGTCTCTACTTCTATGTTATTCATCAGATAGAGTTGATTCCCATTCTCGATCTACTCTCACTTTCTTGACCCACACCATTTCAGCCTTCCTCTTTCCTGACAAAGTAGAGCCCATCTCTCCCCTGTTAAAGCAGATTTAGATCCCAGGATCATCTGAGATTTTTTTGTACTCTGCCTCAACCCTACTAGGCTACCTGGCTAACATGACAAACAACTCTGGGGTCTGGTTTGGGGAAATTGAGCATTTCTGAATAAGAGCATGAAGCCCTCCCCTTCTCAAGAAGGCCCAGATCCATGTTTGTCTTTATGGATTTAGCAGCATATTAGGCTAGGATCAATCTAGCATTTATTTATTAACCATTTATTTATTTATTCAGAAGTCATTTCTTGAGCACCTGTGCTCAATTCCTCCCTCCCAAGGGCTCCCACGCTAGTCAAGAAGCTAGCCAAGTATGCGAACAGCCAAGTTGCAATACTTCTGGATAAGTGATATAATCAATATATAAGCACAGCATGGAGAACAACCGTCTCTGCCTGGGAAAGGTACAGAAGGTTTCATAGAGTAGAAAATGATGGTGTTCAGTCAAAGAATGAATAGAAGTTTTCCATTATAAAATGGGATCAGGATGTCCCTGGTGGCACAGTGGTTAAGAATCCACCTGCCAATGCAGGGGACACGGGTTCAAGCCCTGGTCCGGGAAGATCTCACATGCCACAGAGTAACTAAGGCCAGGCCCCACAACTACTAAGCCTGTTCTCTAGAGCTCGTGAGCCACAACTACTGAAGCCCA
Organism: Physeter macrocephalus; assembly: GCF_002837175.3. Lineage (NCBI taxonomy): Eukaryota > Metazoa > Chordata > Mammalia > Artiodactyla > Physeteridae > Physeter > Physeter macrocephalus. The sequence goes on along the minus strand of NC_041234.1, from coordinate 43,141,351 downwards.
CGTGCCTAGAGACCATTCTCTGCAGCAAGAGAAGCCACCGCATTGAGAAGCCCATGCACCACAACGAGGAGTAGCCCCTGCTCTCCACAACTAGAGAAAGCCCACACTCAGCAACAAAGATCCAACACAGCCAAAAATAAATAAAAAATATAAATAAATAAATTTATAAAAATAAATAAAATAGGGCTTCCCTGGTGGCGCAGTGGTTGCGCGTCCGCCTGCCGATGCAGGGGAACCGGGTTCACGCCCCGGTCTGGGAGGATCCCACATGCCGTGGAGCGGCTGGGCCCGTGAGCCATGGCCGCTGAGCCTGCGCGTCCGGAGCCTGTGCTCTGCGACGGGAGAGGCTACAACAGAGGGAGGCCCGCATACCACACACACAAAAAAAAAATTAAAAATAAATAAATAAATAAAATGAGATCAAAGCACATTTCAGGTAAAGGAAAAAGCATGTGCAAAAGCAAAGTGGTAAAAAAATGGGGTTTGTGTGAGAAATCATGAAATGAAGATGTCAATAGTGGGCTCTGGAAACAGATGGATCTTGATCTGATTTACATATAATTTTCTTGAATAGATCACTTCATTACACTGCGCTCCAGATCCTCATCTATACAATGAAGGGAATAAATAACATCTTCCTCATAAGTTGTTGGGAGGGTTAAATCACATAATGCAGGCCAAGTGCTTAGAAGAGTATTGAGTGAATAGTGAGCAATCAGAATGCTAGCCTTTATTAAAAGAGTGCATCCGTGGAGCACCAAGAAGGCTTATGGAGTAGAGGATCACAGACTCTATGGGGAGAGGAGCAGCAGATGCAGCTGTAGAAGCAGGTTGGGACCACTTGAGAGTATTTCAAGGCCCAGAACTCAGCTTTTCTATATGGAGTTAAATGGAGGTTTACATAATACATTGCTTAATGTTTTTCTACCTCTTGCTGAATGAAAATATCTGGCAAAGGAATCCATGATGCCCCAGTCTGATCTCAGAACAGCTGGATGTAGTATGCGGATGCTGTTTTTCCTTTAAATGAAGGAAAATAGATGCATCACCTGTATATTATTTTGTTTTTCCTCACTCATTGGGCTTCCATCTGTGCCTCTTATACAATGTCATGATGGAAAGCAGGGATGCAAATGACTTTTCATGCTACAAAGAGTCACTCATTATTTTGTTTTCTGAGTTTATATATATTTTAAGTGTCAGATTTGTCTCCGAGTCTTTTGGATATTTGCTGAGTAATCTTTGGAATAGCTTTCCATCTCCTAGGTGTAGAGGTGTAGATGGGATAAGAAGGTTGTGGTGTCACAGTTCCAAGTTTGAGTTTGTACTTACTACCTGCAGTCCAATACTCAGGGCCTGGCATTATTTTCCTACATTTATGTAGGATGAAAGAAACAGGAAAGGATTGAGTTTCAGACTCTTTTCTACCTTGTAGTCTATCTTAGTATGATAAAGATCTAAGAAGAAGGTGGGTAAAATAGACAGTCCTGGAAGCTGGAAGTATGGAAGGAAGAAAAATAAGAGAGGGAGAGAGAGAGAGAGAAGGAAGGAAGGAAGGAAGGAAGGAAGGAAGGAAGGAAGGAAGGAAGGAAGGAAGGAAGGAAGGAAAGGTATATAAGAAGCCAGCTTAGGACTGAGAAGTGAGCTTGAGGCTTGTGTGGTCAAAGGGCATGCTACCCTATCACCACCACTGCCACCACCACCACTATCCTGTTCCTAGGTTTCATGAGCTAAGACAGTCAGATTTTCCCTTGTTTTCTGCCTTTTACAGACCACGAGTAAGTCCCTCCATCCTGTTCAGATTAAACCTAGAACAGAAAGTTCCTTCATTGCTCAAGCAAGAATCCTCAGCATTACCTTTTCTTTACAGCTGCACATCCAATCCAGAAGCATGTTTTGTGGATTTTGCTTTCAAAACATATTCTGAATCAATTCACTTTTGTCCTACACAGATACCACCATAGTCTTTCACCTGAACCACTACGGTAGCCAACTTGCTGGAACCTTGTCTCCACCTTTGCTTCCCTAACATCCAATTTTCAAACATAAGTCAGAGTGAGCTCCTAAAAACATAATGCTGACAGTCTATCTTCCCTATTCAGAGCATTTTAATGGCTTCTCATTTTACTAAGAATAAAATACAAAGACCTACATAATCTGGACGCTGTTTTCTTTTTCAACCTAATCAGTAATCACTCTTTTTCCTTATGCATACTATTGGCATTTTTTGCTTTTGAGGAAAATTACTAGTGTCTCTTCTCCTCCCTCCCCCCTTCCTCCCTCTCTCTCTTTCTCCTTTGTAGTTTGGACTAAATATCTCCTTAGAGACACTGATACCACACTCATATATCTCTCTCTCCCACCCTCCATAATTTTCTTTTCCTTTACCCTGTTCTATTTTCCTTTAGAGCACTTATCACAATCCAAACTTATATGACTCATGTATTTATTTTTTACTGTTTCTCTTCTTTCTTTAGAATATAATCCATGAGGACATTGTCAGAACTTTATTTTGTTCACCATTGTAGCCCTAATGCCAAATGCATATAATATGTTCAATTACTATTTCTTAAATAAATCAATGAATAAATCACTTATTTTACTTTCTAGGCAATAAAATTGTCAGCATGGTAAGAATGTATCTGTTGGGCACTCTACTTTTAGCTAAGACTCCCAGCATATATCTAGATGGCAGAAGAAGCCCTTCATTATTACATTTTGTTTGTGTACCTGTCAGGTTCTCCTACTAGACTCAGAGATCCTTGAGGAGAGGGACTGTCTCTGATTCATCTCTTTATCCCCAGTACCCAGCATAGAGCTTGGCACACAATAAGTGCCCAGAAGACTACATTCCAACTCATTGGAGAATTCATTATGTCACATTTATTTCTTAAAATATTTTTCTTCTGTAATTCATCTCTTCACTCTGCTATATTTCCGTTGAATAATATACGTCAAGAAAGCATCACCCACTCCCTCTGTCTAGCCTATAGACTCTCACATACACCCAAATAACCATATGTTGTTCCACTCTCCCTCTGTTCTCATCCTTATATTAGCAGATCTCCGTGCCAGGCACATGTCTCTTGTGCCCCAGATAATGTCTGCCCTTCCACAAAATTTATTTAGAGGCTTACGTGCCTACATAGCTTTCCTATTCCCCCCTGGTTCTCCCGGCCAGGAGTCTCAGCCTGTGAAGCCTAAGTGTTGTGTCTGAGCTGAGTTTACTTCCTGAACTTTCCAGGTCACTTTTGCGCTCTGGTTGATGGTGATCACACACCTGTGTACACAGGAATAATTTCTGGGTTTCTTCTTGTTGATATTCTCTTGAAAATTGCTAACCCTCTCCCTGGTATTCTCTCGGTGTACATTCCTAAGTTTGGTACAGGTGGTTTTGTCCTTTATGTTTTCAGTTTAGAATCCTCCTGATTATTTCAATGAGTCTCCAGTCAACTTTCATCTCCACAGCTCTTTTAGGGATGTGAACTCTCTCTTGCCTGGAGCACATCCTGCTTATACCCACACTACAGGCTTAAAAACTAACACCTACCCTTTAAAATCTTCCATTAGACCAACTCTCCCTTTCTCAGAGACTGCTTGTTTCCACAGTTACCATAAATTAAACAAAAAAGATGAAAATTCTACTTGTTCTCCTAGGTCGTTCAGTTCCCTGTCCAAGACTTCAAGTCCAAAGGGGTGCTCTTGGTGATGGTATTTTTTATTTCCACATGAAGCAGTTAGGTTAGAAAAGCTTCAACAGAACAACCACAATACTTTGAATAGGAGATCCAGGAAATCAGGCCACACACTCATGAACCATATCAGCAATCTTTAGGTATAATGGCTTCATATCCTCGTTAGGTGATAAACTACCAAGGCATAACTAATCTTCCAAAAATCTACAAAATATTTCTTCTCATACCCTAACACTTGTGTTCCATGAGACTTTCCTGCTTTTGCTTCCCACTGCCTTCAGGGAAAAGATCATATATCATAACATGAATTTCCAAAACCATTGAGTGGACACTGAGTCCTTACCTCATTTTCCCAAAGATACCACCTAAAGCTACAGCTAAAGTGGATCATCTGTAGATTTTTTTTGGGGGGGAAATTTTGATGTTTTATTATGGGACAGAATATAGTCCATCTTGATAAATTTCCGTAGGCACTTTAAGAAAAGATATAATCTACTATTATTTGGGTAGAATGTTCTGCTAATTGTCCTATTAGGTGCTGAGACTGATTTGGTGAAGTCGCAACTATGATTGTGAGGTTTATTTTTTTCTTCTTTCATGCTTGTCAGTTTTTTCTTTTTTTTGAATTTTATTTATTTATTTTTTATACAGCAGGTTCATATTAGTTATCTATTTTATACATATTACTGTATTATTTCAATCCTAATCTCCTAATGCATCCCACCAACATCACCCCCCAACTTTCACACCTTCATGTCCATACAATTGTTCTCTACATCTGTGTCTCAATTTCTGCCTTGCAAACCAGTTCATTTGTAACATTTTTCCAGATTCCACATATATGCATTAATATATGATATTTGTTTTTCCCTTGCTGACTTACTTCACTCTGTAGGACAGTCTCTAGGTCCATCCAGGTCTCTACAAATGACCCAATTTCGTTCTTTTTTATGGCCGAGTAATATTCCATTCTATATATGTACCACATCTTCTTTACTCGTTTGTCTGTCAATGAGCATTTAGGTTGCATCCATGACCTGGATACTGTAAATAGTGCTACAATGAATAGCGGGGTGCATGTGTCTTTTTGTTTTTTTACATCTTTATTAGAGTATAATTGCTTTACAATAGTGTGTTAGTTTCTGCTTTAAAACAAAGTAAATCAGCTATACATATAAATATATCACCATATCTCCTCGCTCTTACATCTCCCTCGAACACTCCCTATCCCACCCCTCTAGGTGGTCACAAAGCCCTGAGCTGATCTCCTTGTGCTATGCAGTTGCTTCTCACTAGCTATCTATTTTACATTTGGTAGTATATGTAAATCATGTAAGCTACTCGCTCACTTCATCCCAGATTACCCTTCCCCCTCCCCATGTCCTCAAGTCCATTAACTGTCTGTGCCTTTATTCCGGTCCTGCCCCTAGGTTCTTCAGAACCTTTTGTATTTATTTCGATTCCATATATATGTGTTAGCATACAGTATTTGTTTTTCTCTTTCTGACTTACTTCACTCTGTATGACAGACTCTAGGTCCATCCACTTCACTACAAATAACTCAGTTTCGTTTCTTTTTATGGCTGAGTAATATTCCATTGTATATATGTGCCACATCTTCTTTATCCATTCATCAGTCAATGGACACTTATGTTGCTTCCATATCCTGGCTATTGTAAATAGTGCTGAAATCAACATTGTGGTACATGACTCCTTTTGAATTATGGTTTCCTCAGGGTATATGCCCAGTAGTGGGAATGCTGGGTCATATGGTAGTTCTATTTTTAGTTTTTTAAGGAACCTCCATACTGTTCTCCATAGTGTCTGTATCAATTTACATTCCCACCAACAGTGCAAGAGGATTCCCTTTTCTCCACACCCTCTCCAGCATTTGCTGTTTGTAGATATTTTGATGATGGCCATTCTGACCAGTGTGAGGTGATACCTCATTGTAGTTTTGATTTGCATTTATCTAATGAATAGTGATATTGAGCATCCTTTCATGTGTTTGTTGGCAATGTGTATATCTTCTTCAGAGAAATGTCTATTTATGTCTTCTGCCTGTTTTTTGATTGTTTTTTTTTTTATTGATATGGAGATGCCTGAGCTGCTTCTGTATTTTGGAGATTAATCCTTTGTCAGTTGTTTCCTTTGCAAATATTTTCTCCCATTCTGAGGGTTGTCTTTCCATCTGGAGTATGGTTGCCCTTGCTGTGCAAAAGCTTTTAAGTTACATTAGGTATTGTTTGTTTATTTTTGTTTTTATTTCCATTTCTGTAGGAAGTGGGTCATAAAGGATCTTGCTGTGATTTATGCCATAGAGTGTTCTGCCTTGTTTTCCTCTAAGAGTTTAATAGTGTCTGACCTTGCATTTAGGTCTTTAATCTCTTTTCAGTTTATTTTTGTGTATGGTGTCAGGGAGTGTTCTATTTTCATTCTTTTACATGTAGCTGTCCAGTTTTCCCATCAGCACTTCATGAAGAGATTGTCTTTTCTCCATTGTAGATCCTTGCTTCCTTTGTCATAGATTAGTTGACCATAGGTGCGTGGGTTTATCTCTGGGCTTTCTATCCTGTTCCACTGATCTATATTTCTGTTTTTGTGCCAATACCATACTGTATTGATTACTGTAGCTTTGGAGTATAGTCTGAAGTCAGGGAGATTGATGCCTCAAGTTCCATTTTCTTTCTCATGATTGCTTGGAATATTTGGGTTTTTCTGTCTTTCCATACAAATTGTGAATTTTTTTGTTCCAGTTCTGTGACAAATGCCATTGGTAATTTCATAGGGATTGCATTGAATCTCTAGATTGCTTAGATAGTATAGTCATTTTCACAATGTTGATTCTTCCATTCCAAGAACATGGTATATCTCTTCATCTGTATAAACTTTAATTTCTTTCATCAGTGTCTTATAGTTTTCTGCTTACAGGTCTTTTGTCTACTTAGGTAGCTTTATTCCTAGGTATTTTATCCTTTTTGTTGCAGTGGTAAATGGGAGTGTTTCCATAATTTCTCTTTCAGATTTTTCATCATTAGTGTATAGGAATGCAAGAGATTTCTGTTCATTAATTTTGTATCCAGCAATTTTACCAAATTAACTGATTAGCTCTAGTAGGTTTCTGGTAGCATCTTTAGTATTCTCTATGTATAGTATCATGTCATCTGCAAACAGTGACATCTTTACTTCTTCTTTTCTGATTTGGATTCCTATTATTTCTTTTTCTTCTCTCATTGCTGTGGCTCAAACTTCTAATATTATGTTGAATAATAATGGTGAGAGTGGGCAACCTTGTCTGTTCCTGATCTTAGTGGAAACGGTTTCAATTTTTCACCATTGAGAACGATGTTGTCTGAGGGTTTGCCATGTATGGCCTTTATTATGGTGAGGTAAGCTCCCTCTATGCCTACTTTCTGGAGGGTTTTTATCATAAATCAATGTTGCATTTTGTCGAAAGCTTTTTCTGCCTCTATTAAGATGATCATATGTTTTTTCTCCTTTAATTTGTTAATATGGTGTATCACATTGATTGCTTTGCATATACTGAAGAATACTTGCATTCCTGGATTAGGCACCACTTGATCATGGTGCATGATCATTTTAATATGTTATTGGACTCTATTTGCTAGTGTTTTGTTGGTGATTTTTACATCTATGTTCATCAGTGATATTTCCCTGTAGTATTCTTTCTTTGTGACATCTTGTCTGGTTTTGGTATCAGGGTGATGTTGGCCTTGGTGAATGAGTTTGGGAGTTTTCCACCCTCTTCTCTATTTTGGAAGAATTTCAGAAGGACAGGTGTTAGCTCTTCTCTAAATGTTTGATAGAATTTGCCTGTGAAGCCGTCTGGTCCTGAGCTTTTGTTTCTTGGAAGATTTTAAATCACAGTCTCAAATTCACTGCTTGTGATTGGTCTATTTATGTTTTCTATTTCTTCCTGGTTCAGCCCCATAGGGTTGTAATTTTCTAAGAATTTGTCCATTTCTTCCAGTTTGTCCATTTTTTTGGCATATTGTTGCTTGTGGTAATCTCTCAGGATCCTTTGTATTTCTGGAGTGTCAGTTGTTACTTCTCCTTTTTTATTTCTAATTCTTTTGATTTGAGTCTTCTCCCTTTTTTTCTTGATGAGTCTGGCTAATAGTTTATCAATTTTGTTTATCTCTTAAAGAACCAGCTTTTAGTTTTATTGATATTTGTTATAGTTTCCTTCATTTCTTTTTCATTTATTTCTGATCTGATCTTTATGATTTCTTTCCTTCAGCTAACTTTGGGGTTTTTATGTTCCTCTTTCTCTAATTGCTTTAGGGGTAATATTAGTTTGTTTCTGTGAGATTTTTCTTATTTCTTGAGGTAGGATTGTATTGCTATAAACTTCACTCTTAGAACTGCTTTTGCTGCATCCCATAGGTTTGGGGTCATCGTGTTTTCATTGCCATTTGTTTTTAGGTATTTTCTGATTTCCTCTTTGATTTCATTTCTTCAGTGATCGCTTGGTTATTAAGTTAGTGTATTTTTTAGCCTCCATCTTTTTTATTTTTCCACGTTTTTCCCTGAAATTGATATATATAGTTTCATAGTGTGGTTGTTGGAAAAGATAATTGATAGGATTTCAATTTTCTTAAATTTGCCAAGGCTTGATTGTGACCCAACATATGACCTATCTTGGAGAATGTTCCATGAGCACGTGAGAAAAAAAGTGTATTCTGTTGTTTTGGATGGAATGTCCTATAAATATCAATTAAGTCCATCTTGTTTAATGTATCATTTAAAGCTTGTGTTTCCTTATTTATTTTCATTTTGGATGATCTGTCCATTGGTGAAAGTGGGGTGTTGAAGTCCCCTATGATGATTCTGTTATTGTTGATTTCCCCTTGTATGGCAGTTAGCATTAGCCTTATGTATTGAGATGCTCCTGTGTTGGGTGCATAAATATTTACAATGGTTTTATGTTCTTCTTGGATTGATCCCTTGACTATTATGTAGTGTCCTTCTTTGTCTGTTGCAATGGTCTTTATTTTAAAGTCTATTTTTTCTGATATGAGTATTGTTATTCCAGCTTACTTTGGATTTCCATTTGCATGGAATATCTTTTTCCATCCCCTCACTTTCAGACTGTATGTGTCCCTAGGTCTGAAATTGGTCTTTTGTACACACGATATATACTGATATTGTTTTTGTATCCATTCAGCCAGTCTAAGTCTTTTGGTGGGAGCATTTAATCCATTTACACTTAAGGTAATTATCGATATGTATGTTCCTAAAACCAGTTTCTTAATTGTTTTTGGTTTGTTACTGCTCCTTCTCTTGTGTTTCCTGCCTAGAGAAGTTCCTTTAACATTTGTTGTAAAGCTGGTTTGGTGGTGCTGAATTCTCTTAGCTTTTGTTTGTCTGTAAAGGTTTTAGTTTCTCGGTTGAATCTGAATAAGCTACTTTCTGGTTAGAGTATTCTTGGTTGTAGGTTTTTACCTTTCATCACTTTAAATACGTCCTGCCACTTCCACTGTCTTGCAGAGTTTCTGCTGAAAGATCGGCTGTTCACCTTATGGGGATTCCCTTGTATGTTTTTTGTTGTTTTTCCCTTGCTGCTTTTATTATTTTTTATTTGTTTTTAATTTTTGATACTTTGATTGATATGTGTCTTGGTGTGTTTCCCCTTGTATTTATCCTGTATGGGACTCTCTGTGCTTCCTGGACTTGACTGACTATTGCCTTGCCCTTATTAGGTAAGTTTTTATCTATTATCTCTTCAAATATTTTCTCAGACCCTTTCCTTTTGTCTTCTTCTTCTGGGACATCTATAATTCGAATGTTTTGCGTTTAATATAGCCCCATAAGTCTCTGAGACTGTCCTCAATTCTTTTCGTTTTAATTCTTTATTCTGCACTGCTGCAGTTGTTTCCACTACTTTATCTTCCAAGTCACTTATCCATTCTTCTGCCTCTGTTTTATTCTGCTATTGATTCCTTCTACAGAATTTTAAATTTCATTTATTTTGTTGTTCATCATTGTTTGTTTGCTCTTTAGTTCTTCTACCTCCTTGTTAAATGTTTCTTGTATTTTCTTCATTCTATTTCCAAGATTTTGAATCATCTTTACTATCATTACTCTGAATTCTTTTTCAGGTAGACTGTCTATTTCCTATTCATTTGTTAGGTCTGATGGGTTTTTTCCTTGCTGTTTCATCTGCTGTGTTTTTCTCTGTCTTCTCATTTTGCTTCACTTACTGTGTTTGGCATCTCATTTTTGCAGGCTGCTGTTTCATAGTTCCCATTGTTTTTGGTTTCTGACTCCAGTTGTTAAGCTTGGTTTAGTGTGCTTTGTAGGTTTCCTGGTGGTGGGGACTAGTGCCTATGTTCTGGAGGATGAGGCTGGGTCTTGTCTTTCTGGTGGGCAGGACCGCGTCCAGTGGTGTGTTTTGGAGTGTCTGTGACCTTATTATGCTTTTAGGCAGCCTCTCTGCTAATGGGTGAGCTTGTGTTCCTGTCTTGCTAGTTGTTTGGCATAGGGTTTCCAGCACTGTATCTTGCTGGTCATCGAGTTGAGCTGCGTCTTTGCGTTGAGATGGAGATCTCTGGGTAAACTTTCACCGTTTGATATTACATGGGCCCAGGAGGTGTCTGGTGGTGCAATGTACTGAACTTGACTCTCCCATCTCAGAAGCACAGGCCTGACACCCGGCCAGAGCACCAAGATCCTGCCAGCCACACAGCTCAGAAGAAAAGGGAGAAAAAAAGAAAGAAAGAAAAATAAAATAAAGTTAGTAAAATAATAAGATGATTATTAAAAATTTAAAAAGTAATAAAAAGAAAGAAAGAAAGAAGAGAGCAATCAATCCAAAAAACAAATCTACCAATGATAACAAGCGTTAAAAACTATACTGAAAAAAAAAACAAAAATAAACGGACTGACAGAACCCTATGACACATGGTAAAAGCAAAGCTATACAGACAAAGTCACACAAACAGACACATACGCCTTCACAAAAAGAGAAAAAGAAAAAAAATATGAATCATTGCTCCCAAAGTCCACCCCCTCAATTTTTTTGTGCCTCCTTGTCTATTCAGGTATTCCCCAGATACAGGGTACATCCAGTTGATTGTGGAGATTTAATTCACTGCACTTGAGGTTGCTGTGAGAGATTTCTCTTCCTCTTTGTTTGCAGAGATCCTGGGCTTCAGCTTCGGATTTCCCCCCCCACCCCCAAAGTGTGTAGGTCACCTGAGGGCATCTCTTCTTTGCTCAGACAGGACAGTGTTAAAGTAGCAACTGATTAGGGGGCTCTGGCTCACTCAGGACGGGGGGTGGGGGAGGGCATGGTACAGAATGTGGGTCGAGCCTGCAGTGGCTGAGGCTGGCATGATGTTGCAACAGCCTGAGGTGCACTGTCTGTTCTCCCCAGGAAGTTGTCCCTGGATCATGGGACCCTGGCACTGGCAGGCTGCACAGGCTCTCGGGGGAAGAGGTGTGGATAGTGACCTGTGCTTGCACATAGGTTTCTTGGTAGCTGCAGCAGCAACCTTAGCATTCCATGCCCATCTCTATTGTCTGCGCTGATAGCTGCAGCTCATGCCCATCTCTGGAGCTCGTTTAGGTGGTGCTCTGAATCCCCTCTCCTCCCACACCCCAAAACAATGGTCTCTTGCCTCTTAGGCAGGTCCAGATATTTTCCCAGACTCCCTCCCAGCTAGCTGTGGCCCACTAGCCCCCTTCAGGCTGTGTTCACACAGCCAACCTCAGTCCTCTCCCTGGGATCTAACCTGTGAAACCCAAGCCTCAGCTCCCAGTTCCCCCCACCCCAATGGGTGAGCAGACAAACCTCTAAGGCTAGTGAGTGCTGGTCTGCACCAATCCTCTGTGCGGAAATCTATCCACTTTGCCCTCTGCACCCCTGTTGTTGCACTTTCCTCCATGGTTCCGAAGCTTCCACCCCTCCACTCCACATCTCCACCAGTGAAGGGGCTTCCAAGTGTGTTGAAACTATTCCTCTTTCACAACTCCCTTGCAGTGGTGCAGGTCCCATCCCTATAGTTTTGTTTCTGATTTTTCTTTTTTATTTTGCCTTACCTAGGTACATGGATAATTTCTTGCCTTTTGGGAAGTCTGAGGCCTTCTGTCAGCATTCATTAGGTCTTCTGTAGGAGTTGTTCCACATGTAGATATATTTCTGATGTATCTGTGGGGAGGAAGGTAATCTCCACGTGTTAACTCTTCTGCCATCTTGAAGGTCTCCCTGCCTGTGTCTTTTTGAATTTTGGTTTTCACTGGGGAAGTGACCAGTAGTGTGATTGCTGGGTCATGTGGCAATTCTATTTATAGTTTTTTTGTTGTTTTTTGGGGTTTTTTTTTTTTGGCGGTAAGTGGGCCTCTCACTGCTGTGGCCTCTCCCGTTGTGGAGCACAGGCTCCGGACGCACAGGCTCAGTGGCCATGGCTCATGGGCCTAGCCGCTCCACGGCATGTGGGATCTTCCTGGACCGGGGCATGAACCTGTGTCCCCTGCATCGGCAAGCGGACTCTCAACCACTGCTCCACCAGGGAAGCCCCTATTTTTAGTTTTTTAAGGAACCTCCATACTGTTCTCCATAGTGGCTGTATCTATTCACATTACCACCAACAGTGCAAGAGGTTTTCCTTTTCTCCACACCCTCTTCAACATTTGATGTTTGTAGATTTTCTGATGATGCCCATTCTAACCTGTGTGAGGTTGTACCTTATTGTAGTTTTGATTTACATTTCTCTAATGATTAGTGATGTGAGCATATCTCATGAGCCTGTTAGCCATCTGTATGTCTTCTTTGGAGAAATGTCTATTTAGGTCTTCTGTCCATTTTTTGATTCGGTTGCTGGTTTTTTTAAATTTTGGACTGCATTAGCTGCTTATGCAATTTCGAGATTAATCCTTTCTCCGTTGACTCGTTTGCAAATATTTTCTCCCATTCTGAGGGTTGTCTTTTCATCTTATTTATGGTTTCCTTTGCTGTGCAAAAGCTTCAAGTTTCATTTGGCCCCATTTATTTATTTTTGTTTTTAATTCCATTACTTTAGGAGGTGGGTCAGAAAAAACCTTGATGTAATTTATTCCAAAGTGCGTTCTTCCTGTTTTCCTCTAAGAGTTTTATAGTGTCCAGTCTTACATTTAGGTCTTTAATTCATTTTGAGTTTATTTTTGTGTATGGTGTCAGGGAGTGTTCTATTTTCATTCTTTTACATGTAGCTGTCCAGTTTTCCCATCAGCACTTCATGAAGAGATTGTCTTTTCTCCATTGTAGATCCTTGCCTCCTTTGTCATAGATTAATTGACCATAGGTGCATGGGTTTATCTCTGGGCTTTCTATCCTGTTCCACTGATCTATATTTCTGTTTTTGTGCCAATACCATATTGTCTTGATTACTGTAGCTTTGTAGTATAGTCTGAAGTCAGGGAGTCGGATTCCTCCTGTTCCATTTTTTTACCCTGAGATTGCTTTGTCTAGTCAGGTTTGTTTGTGTCTCCATACAAATTTTAAGATTTCTTTGTTCTTGTTCTGTAAAAAAATGCCACTGGTAATTTGACAGGGATTGCATTGAATCTGTAGATGGCTTTGGGTAGTTTAGTCATTTTCACAATATTGAGTCTTTCAATCCAAGAACATGGTATGCCTCTCCGTCTGTTTGTGTCATTTTTGATTTATTTCATAAGTGTCTTATATTTTTCTAAGTGCAGGTCTTTTACCTCCTTAGGTAGGTTTATTCCTGGGTTTTTATTCTTTTTTTTGCAATGGTGAATGGGATAGTTTCCTTTATTTCACTTTCTGATCTTTTGTTGTTATTGTTTAGGAATGCAGATGAATTTTCTGTATTAATTTTGTATCCTGTAACTTTACGAAATTCATTGATCAGCTTTAGTAGTTTTTTGGTGGCATCTTTAGGATTTTCTATGTATAGTATCATGTCATCTGCCAACAGTGACATGTTTACTACTTCTTTCCCAATTTGTATGCTTTTTATTTGTTTTTCTTCTATGATTGCCATAGCTAGGACTTCCAAAACTATGCTGAATAATAGTGGCAAGAGTGGACATCCTTCTCTTGTTCCTGACCTTAAAGGAAATGCTCTCAGTTTTTAACCATTAGGAATGATGTAGGCTGTGGGTTTTTCATATACAGCCTTTATTATTTTGAAGTAAGATTCCTCTATGCCCCCTTTCTGGAGAGTTTTTATCATAAATAGGTGTTGAATTTTATCCAAGGATTTTCTGCATTTATTGAGATGATCATATGGTTTTTATTCTTCAATTTGTTAATATTGTGTATCCCATTGATTGATTTGCGTATATTGAAGAATCCCTGCATTCCTGGGATAAATCTGAGTTGCTCATGGTGTATGATCCGTTTAATGTATTGGTGGATCCTGTTTGTTAGTATTTTGTTCAGGATTTTTGCACATGCATTCATCAGTGATAATGGTCTGTAATTTTCATTTTTGGTACTAGCTTTGTCTGGTTTTGGTATCAGGGTGATGGTGGTCTCATAGAATGAGATCGGGAGTGTTCCTCTGTCTGCAGTTTTTTGTAAGAGTTTGAGAAGAATGGGTGTTAACTCTTCTCTAAATGTTTGATAGAGTTCACGTGCGAAGCCATCTGGTCATGGACTTTTGTTTGTTGGAATATTTTTATTCACAGGTTCAATTTCATTCCTCGTGATTGGTCTGTTCATATTTTCTATTTCTTCCTTGTTCAGTCTTGGAATGTTATACCTTTCTAAAAATGTTTCCATTTCTTCCAGGTTGTCCATTTTATTGGCATAGTGTTGCTTGTAGTAGTCTCTTAGGATGTTTTGTTTTTCTGCATTGTCAGTTGTAATATGTCCTTTTTCATTTCTAATTTTATTGATTTGAGTCCTCTCTTTTTCTTGGTGAGTCTGGCTAATGGTTTATCAATTTTGTGTATCTTCTCAAAGAATCGTCTTAGTTTTATTGATGTTTGCTAGTGTTTTCTTTGTTTCTATTTCAATTATTTCTGTTCTGATCTGAGTTCTTTCCTCTACTAACTTTGGGTTTTGTTTATTCTTCTTTCTCTAGTTTCTTTAGGTGTAAGTTTAGATTGGTGTTTTGAGATTTTCTTGTTTCTTGAGCTAGGATTGTAGTGCTATAAACTTCCTTCTTAGAACTGCTTTTTGCTGCATCCCATAGGTTTTGGGTCGTCGTGTTTTTGTTGCCATTTGTCTCTAGGTATTTTTTGATTTCCTCTTTGATTTCTTCAGTGATCTCTTGGTTATTTAGTAATGTATTGTTTAGCCTCCATGTGTTTGTGCTTTTTTAAGGTTTTTTCCCCCTGTAATTTACTTCTATTCTCATAGTGTCAGTGTCCAAAAAGATGCTTGATATGATTTCAATTTTCTTAAATTTGCCAAGGCTTGATCTGTGACCCAAGATGTGGTGTATTCTGGAGAATGTTCCGTGCACACTTGAGAAATAAGTGTACTTTGCTGTTTTTGGATGGAATGCCCTATAAATATCAATTAAATCTATCTCATCTATTGTGTCTTTTAAAGCTTGTACTTCGTTATTATTTTTCTGTCTGGATGATTTTTTCATTTGTGTAAGTGAGGTGCTAAATTCCCCCACTATTATTGTGGTATTGTCGATTTCCTCCTTTATAGCTGTTAGCTTTTGCCTTATGTATTGAGGTGCTCCTATGTTGGGTGCATATATAGTTATAATTGTTATATCTTCTTCTTGGTTTGACCTCTTGATAATTATGTGTTTTTCTGCATTGTCAGTTGTAATATGTCCTTTTTCATTTCTAATTTTATTGATTTGAGTCCTCTCTTTTTCTTGGTGAGTCTGGCTAATGGTTTATCGTTTGACCTCTTGATAATTATGTAGTGTCCTTCCTCGTCTTTTTTAACATTCTTTATTTCAAAGTCTATTTTATCTGATATGATTATTGATACACTAGCTTTCTTTTGATTTCCACTTGCATGGAGTATCTTTCTCCATCCCCTCACTTTCAGTCTGTATGTGTCCCTATGTCTGAAGTGGGTCTCTTGTTGACACCATATATATGTGTCTTGTTTTTCTATTCATTCAGCGAGCCTGTGTCTTTTGGTTGGAGCAGTTAATCCATTCATATTTAAGGTAATTACCAATACATATATTCCTATTACCATTTTCTTAATTGTTTGGGGTTTGTTTTTGTAGGTCATTTTCTTCTCTTGTGTTTCCCCCCTAGAGAAGTTCCTTTAGCATTTGTTGTAGAACTGCTTTTGTAGTGCTGAATACTCTTAGCTTTTCCTTGTCTGTAAAGATTTGGTTTCTCCATTGAATCTGAATGGTGTCCTTGCTGGGTAATCTTGGTTGTAGGTTCTTCTCTTTCATTATTTAAATACATCATGCCACTCCTTTCTGGCTTGTAGGGATTCTGCTGAAAAATCAGTTTTTATCTTTATGGGAATTCTCTTGTATATTTTTGTCATTTTTCCCT
Source organism: Physeter macrocephalus (assembly GCF_002837175.3). Taxonomy (NCBI): domain Eukaryota; kingdom Metazoa; phylum Chordata; class Mammalia; order Artiodactyla; family Physeteridae; genus Physeter; species Physeter macrocephalus. The sequence goes on along the minus strand of NC_041234.1, from coordinate 43,125,194 downwards.
TTTTTTCTTTTAATAATTTTTGTTTGTCTTTAATTTTTTTTCAGTTTGTTTACTATATGTCTCAGCATGTTTCTCCTTGGGTTTATCCTGCTTGGGACTCTCTGCACTTCCTGGACTTAGTTGGCTATTTCCATTCCTATGTTAGTGAAGTTTTCATCTAATCTTTTCAAATATTTTCTCAGGTCCTTTCTCTCTCTTTTCTCCTTCTGGGACCTGTATTATGCGAATGTTGGTGCATTTAATGTTATCCCAGTGGTCTCTTTGGCTGTCTTCATTTCTTTCCATTCTTTTTTCTTTATTCTGTTCCATGGTCCTGAATTCCACCATTCTATATTCCAGGTCACTTATCTATTCTTGTGCCTCAGTTTTTCTGCTATTGATTCCGTCTAGTATATTATTCATTTCAATTATTGTATTGTTCATCTTTGTTTGTTTGTTCTTTAATTCTTCTAGGTGTTTATTCTTTCATTCTTCTAGGTCTTTGTTAAATATTTCATTCGTCTTCTTGATCTTTGCCTCCATTCTTTTTCTGAAGTACTGGATCATCTTCACTATCATTATTCTGAATTCTTTTTCTGGATGGTTGCCTATGTCCACTTTATTTAATTGTTTTTCTGGGGTTCTATCTTGTTCCTTCATCTGGTACATAGTCCTCTGCCTTTTCATTTTGTTTATTTTCTGTGAATGTGGTTTTTGTTCCACAGGCTGCAGGATTGTAATTCTTCTTGCTTCTGCTGTCTTCCCTCTGGTGGATGAGCCTATCTAAGAGACTTGTGCAAGCTTCCTGATGGGAGGGACTGGTGATCGGTAGAGCTGGATGCTGCTCTGAGGGGCAGAGCTCAGGAAAACTTTAATCCGCTTGTCTGCTGATGCATTGGGCTGAATTCCCTCCATGTTGGTTGTTTGGCCTGAGGTGACCTAGCACCAGAGCACACAGGGTCCTTGGTGTGGATAATAGCAGACTTTGGGAAGGCTCATGCCAAGGATTTCTTCCCAGAACTTCTGCTACTAGTGTCCTTGTCCCCGTGGTGTGCCACAGCCACCCCCCACTTCTGCAGGAGACCCTCCAACACTAGGAGGGAAGTGTGATTCACTCTCCTATTGGGTCACTGCTCCTTCCCCGGGTCCTGATGCACACACTACTTTGTGTGTGCCTTCCAAGAGTGGAGTTTCTGTTTCTCTCAGACTTATCAAAGTTCTGAAATTAAATCCCACTAGTCTTCAAAGTGTGATTCTCTGGGAATTCCTCCCCCCCCCCATTGCTGGACCCCCAGGTTGTGAAGCCTGATGTGGGGCTCAGAACCTTCACTCCAGTGGCTGGACTTTTGTGGTATAATTGTTCTCCAGTTTGTGAGTCACCCAACCAGTGGTTATGGGATTTGATTTTATTGTGATTGTGCCCCTCCTACCATCTCATTGTGGCTTCTCTGTCTTTGGATGTGGAGTATCTTTTTTGATGAGTTTCAGTGTCTTCCTGTCGATGACTGTTCAGCAGTTAGTTATGATTTGATGCTCTCACAAGAGGGAGTGAGTGCACGTCCTTCTACCCTGCCATCTTGAACCAATCTCCATAGTTTTGTCATTTTTTGCCTCAGGTATTTTGAGTCTCTGCTGTTTGGTGTGCCTACATTTAGAATTGTTATATCCTCCTGCATGGTATATCTTTTTCCATCATTTACTTTCAACCAACCTATATAATTTTTTTTTGATTCTGGCTTTTATTTTTATTTATTTATTTATTTGGCTGCATTAGGTCTTATTTGTGGCCCACAGGATCTTTTGTTGTGGTGTGCAGGCTCTTCGTCATGGTGTGCAGGCTGCAGAACATGCAGGCAAGGGGGCTCTCTAGTTGAGGCAGGTGGGCTCTAGAGTGTACAGGCTCAGTACTTGCAGTGCACAGGCTTAGTTGCCCCTGTGGCATGTGGGATCTTATTTCCCCGACAAGAGATTGAACCCTGTCCCCTGCATTGGAAGGCATATTCTTAACAACTGAACCACCAAGGAAGTCCCCTCAACCTATCTATATAATTATATTTAAAGCGAATTTCTTGTAGACAGCACGTTGCTGGATTGTGTTTTAAATTTTATTCTAGAAATCTCTGTCTTTAATTGGTGCCCTTAGATCATTTACATTTCAGGCAATTATTAATGTGTTAAGGCTTGAGTCTGCCATTTTGTTTCTTTGTTTGTTTGTTTCCTCTGTTTCTCATTCTTCTGTTTCTGTTTTCTAATATTGATGTGGGTTAAATGTACATGATTTAAGACTCCATCTTGATTTGTTTATAGTCTTTTCCAGAGTATTGCTTTGTATAATGTTCTTAGTGGCTGTTCTAGCTATTATGATGTATATACACATTAAGTATGTATGTATGTTCTTTATTGAAGCATGTTGATATTCACGTTTCACCACATTGAAGTATAGAAATGTTATTGCCATTTAAGTATAATATTACTGAGAATATTCTCTACATACATTAAATGCTACATCCAATGTTTTTATAATTTTTACTTCAAACATCACATAATTTAAGAAACTTAAGAGACAATTTTTAAGATGGCAGAGGAGTGGGAGGACGTGGAGTTTATCTCTCTTCACAAATGCATTAATACATCTACAGATGGAACAGTTCTCACAGAGCACCAGCTGAACACTAGCAGAAGACCTTGGATGACAGGAAAGATCCCCACATAGCTGGGCAGGATGAAAGAAAGAAGAAAGGAAAAAGAAGAGAAGTGGATGTGGGACAAGACCTGCACCACTAGTGGGGAGCCAAGGAAGAGGAGAAGTTCCCGCATCCTGGAAAGCTCCCTCACTGATACGGAAATTAGTTGGGACAGAAGGGGAGCATAGGTTGTCAGAGGAGGGTGAAATGGCCAGTCGATGGCAGACAAGACAGAGTGTTACCAACACAGATGGTCCATGGCACAGTCTTGCACACCCTAGACTGGGATGTGTGTCTGCTGGTCTGCATGAGGGCTGGGAGCTGAAAGGTGTGGATTGGAGAGCAAACCTGGGGAGAAGACTGCTGTTTGCTGCAAGGAAACAGCCTGAGGGAATGGGAGGGAGGTAATCTGCAACCAGGAATGCTTATGGAGGAAACCCAGACTGCCACAGAAGCAAGGTTCAACTGTTGAATGATGTTCAGGGGCTGAAGCCACCATTGCAGCCTCTCTCTCTCCACATAACAGCCCCTGCCCCCCAGGTACTAAGAAAGGTTCCCACCAAGGCGGACACACACGTGCCTGCTGCCAGGCACTAGGAAAAGCCCCTACTGGGGCTGGTGTTCTTGTGCCTGCCGGCAGGCACTAACAAAAACCTCCATTAGGGCTGGCCCTCATGTGCCTGCTTCTGGACACCATGAAAAGTCCCTGCTGAGGCTGGCACACATGCGCCTGCCACCAGGCACTAGGAAAAATCCCTACTGGGGCTGATCTTCTCACACCTGCCACCCAGCACTAGGAAAGGTACCCGTCAAAGCTGCACCAGTGTTAGCCCTTGCACGCCTGCCACCAGGCACTACAAAAGGGCTGATCCTCTCACAAAGTCTGCCAGGTCCCAGGAAAGGCTCCCACTAGGGCCGGATCTCTCATGCCCATGGCTGCCATCTTACCAGCACACCTCCCTGGCAGGACTGGATGTCTCACAGCTGCCAGCACCCCCCCACACACACACCTGTAACCACTAGAGCTCCTGTGACCCTAGTGCCATGCCAACTTCGTGCTCTGTCCTCACAGGGGCAGACCTGAGTGCTCTAGGGCAGCCTCAGGAGCACACCACTGTGGGTGGCCCACACTCAGAGATGGGGCTAAAACCACAGCTGGGTCCCAGGGGCAGGTGACTAAGGAAGAATAATGAAAATCTTTCTGTGCAGCTGCACAAGCTGCAGATTAAATGCCTGTGATTGGCTTGGTAAACCCTGACATCTGAATTGACACTGAATATTCCCACAACAGAGCCAGATATATGGGGGCAAGTACACCTGAAAGCTGGGCCACATCAGACTGAGCTGCCCCCACAGTGCCCACAGCAGGTCCAGAAACTTACCTAGAGGTATTGGAGGACCTCCTGGGGAGACCAAGGTTGGCTGTGACTCACTGTGGGGGCAAGGACACTGAAAGCAGAGACCCCAAGAAAATATTATTATTACTATTTTTTAATGTTTTACTTCTGTTTTTGTTTCTATTATTATTGTTTTTGTTGTTTTATTTATTATTTTTTTAAATTAAAAAATTGGTATCTATTTATTGTATTTTTTACTTTTCTATTTTTATTTTTGGTGTTTTGTGTTTTATCCTTTTGTTAAGTTTGTTTTTAATCCTTTTTCTGTTTTCTTCTGTTTATTTTATGTTTTCTTTGCTTTTTTTAGTTTGCATTAAGCTTTTCATTTGTTTCTCGATTTTTTTGTTTTTGTTAGTTTTGTTTTTTAATTGTTTGATTTCATTTTTTAGTATATTTTATTTGTCTGGTTCTTCTCCTGTTTTTTGTTTTCTTTATTTTTGTTTCTCTTTCTTTTTCTGTACATGTGTGTGTTTCTTTGTTAGGTTTTGCTTTTCCTTTCATGGATTTGCTTTTACCATTTGTTTTGGGTAATATCTGTTCGTTTGTTTTCTTTTTTTAAACTGTTGTTGTTACTGTTTGTTTTGTCTTTGCTATTTGTCTTAGCTTTTGCTAGTCTATTTGTTTGCTTCCCTCCTTCCCAATTTTTTTTTTGCCACACTGTGCAGCTTGCAGGGTCTTTGTTCCCCATCCAGGGCTTGAGCCAGAGCCTGTGGGGTGGGAGTGCCGAGTCCAGGATGCTGGACCACCAGAGAATTCCCAGTCCAAGGGAATACTAATTGGCAAGAGCCCTACAGGAAGTCTCCATCTCAACTCCAAGACCCGGTCAAAGCCAACTACCTGCAGGCTCCAGTGCTGGATGCCTCATGCAAAACAACAAGCAAGACAGGAAAAAAAATCCACCCATTAGCATACAGGCTGCCTAAATTATACTAAGCTCATAGACACGCCCAAACACACCACCTGACACAGACTGTTCCAAAAGAAGGAAAAGATCCAGCTCCACTGACCAGAGCACAGGCACCAGACCCTCCCACCAAAAAGCCTACACAAGCCACTGGACCAACCTCACTTACTGGAGGCAGAAACAAAAAGCAAAAGAAACAACGACCTTGCAGCCTTTGGAAAGGAGGCCTCAAACACAGTTAGTTAGACAAAATGAGAAGACAGAGAAATATATTGCAGATGAAGGAACAAGGTAAAAATCCACAAGACGACATAAATGTAGAGGAAATAGTCATTAAACCTAAACAAGATTCAGTGTAATTATAGTAAAGATCCAAAATCTCGGAAATTGAATGGAGGAATGGATTGAGAAAATACAAGAAATGATTAACAAGCCCTTAGAAGAACTAAAGAACATAACAGTGATGAACAGCACAATAACTGAAATTAAATATACACTAGAAAAAATCAATTGCAGAATAACTGAGGCAGAAAAACGGATAAGTGAGCTGATAGAATGTTGTAAATAACTGCCACAGAGCAGAATCAAGAAAAAAGAATGAAAAGACATGAGACAATCTCAGAAACCTCTGTGACAAGATTAAACACACCAATATTCAAATTATAGGGGCCCCAAGGAAGAAGAGAAAGAGAAAGGGCCTGAGAAAATATTTGAAGAGATTATAGTTGAAAACTTCCCTAATATGGGAAAGGAAAGAGTCTCCCAAGTCCAGGAAGCACAGAGTCCCATACAGGATAAACCAAAAGAGAAACATGCTGATACGCATGTTAATCAAACTAACAAAAATTAAATACAAAGAAAAAATATTAAAAGCAGCAAGGGAAAAGCAAAAAATAATATACAACGGAATGCCCATAAGGTTACCAGATGTTTTTTCAGCAGAAACTAGGCCAGAAAGGAGTGTAAGGATATATTTTAAGTGATGAAAGGGAAAACCTACCATCAAGATCATTTACCCAGCAAGGATCTCATTCAGATTTGATGGAAAAATCAAAAGCTTTACAGACAAGCAAAAGCTAAGATAATTCAGCACTGCAAGACCCGGTTTACAACAAATGCTGAAGGATCTTCTCTAGGAGGGAAACACAAGAGAAGAAAAGATACCTACACAAACAAACTGAAAACAATTAAGAAAAGGGCAATAGGAACATACATATTGATAATTACCTTAAATGTAAATGGCTTAAATGCTCCAAATGAAAGGCACAGACTGCCTGAATGGATATAAAAGAAGACCCCAATATATGCTGTCTAGCACAGACCCACTTCAGACCTAGGGACACATACAGACTGAAAGTGAGGGGATGGAAAAAGAAATTCCATGCAAATGGAAATCAAAAGAAAGCTGGAGTAACATTACTCATATCAGACACAATAGACTAAAATAAACACTGTTACAAGACAAGGAAGGACACTACATAATGATCAAGGGATCAATTCACGAAGATATGACACATGTAAATATTTATGCTCCCAACATAGGAGTACCTCAATATATGAGGAAACTTCTAACACCCATAAAAAATGGAAATCGACAATAACACAATAATAGTGGGGAACTTTAACACCCCATTTACATCAATGGACAGATCATCCAGACAGAAAATTAACAAGGAAACACAAGACTTAAGTGGAACATTAGACCAGCTAGATTTCAGCATAATAAATTTTCTTTTCAAATGCACACAGAACATTCTCCTGGATATATCATATATTGGGTCACAAATCAAGCTTCTGTAAATTGAAGAAAATTGAAAGAGTACCAAGCATCTTTTCTGACCACAATGCAATGAGATTGGAAATTAGTTACAGGAAAAAAACTAAAAAACAAAAGCACAGGGAAGCTAAACAATATGATACTAAACAACCAACAGATCACTGAAAAAAATCAAAGAGGATATCAGAAAATACCTACAAACAAATGTCAATGATAACACGACCACCCAAAACCTATTGGATGCAGCAAAAGCAATTCTAAAAGGGAAGTTTATAGCAATATAATCCTACCTCAAGAAACAAGAAAAATCTCAAATAAAAAACCTAACTTTACCACTAAAGCAAATAGAGAAAGAACAACAACAACAACAAAAACCCCAAAGTTAGTAAAAGGAGAGAAATCATAAAGATCAGAGCAGAAATAAATGAAATAGTAATTAATTTATATTTCAAATAAATGAAATATACATAAACAAACAAAAAGATCCATTCAGCAAAGATCAAAAAGACTAAAAGCTAGTTCTTTGAGAAGATAAACAGAATTGATAAAACTTTAGCCAGACTCATCAAGATAAAAAAGGAGAGGGTTCAAATCAATAAAATTAGAAATGAAAAAGGGGATATTAAAACTGACATTGCAGAAATACAATGGATTATAATAGACTACTACAAGCAACTCTATACCAATAAAATGGACAAAATAAAGGAAATGGACAAATTCTTAGAAAAGTACAACCTTCCAAGACTGAGCCAGGAAGAAATAGAAAATATAAACACACCAATCACAAGTAATGAAATTCAAACTATGATTAAAAATCTTCCAAAAAAAAGTACAGGAACAGATAGCTTTACAGGCGAATTCTATCAAACATTAGAGAAGAGCTAACACCTATCCTTCTCAAACTCTTCCAAAAAACTGCAGAGGGAGGAACACTCCCAAACTTGTTCTATGAGTCCATCATCAGTGTGATACCAAAACCAGACAAAAATATCACAAAAAAAGAAAACTGCATGCCAATATTGCTGATGAACATACACACAAAAATCCTCAACAAGACACTAGCAAACCGAATCCAACAACACATTAAAAGCATCATACACCATGATCAAGTGGGATTTATCCCAGGCATGAAAGCATCCTTCAATAAATGCAAATCAATCATTGTGATACACCATATTAATAAAGTGAAGAAAAAAACCACATGATCATCTCAATAGATGCAGAAAAAGCGTTTGACAAAATTGAAAACCCATTTATGGTAAAAACTCTCCAGATAGTGGGCATAGAGGGAACCTAACTCATCATAATAAAGAATATATAACAAACCCACAGAAAACATTCTCAGTGGTGAAAAAATGAAAGCATTTCCTCTAAGATCAGAAAGAAGCAATGGTGTTCACTCTCTCCACTATTATTCAACATAGTCTTGTAAGTCCTACCCACAGAAATCAAAGAATAAAAAGAAATAAAAGGAATCCAAATTGGAAAAGAAAATTACAACTGTCACTGTTTGCAGATGACATGATACTATACATAGAAAATCCTAAAGTTGCCACCAGAAAACTACTAGAGCTAATCAATGAATTTGGTAAAGTTACAGGATACAAAATTAATACAGAGAAATCACTTGCATTCCTATACACTAACAATGAAAGATCAGAAAGTGAAAATATGGAAACAATCCCATTCACCACTGCAACAAAAAGAATAAAATACTTAGGAATAAACCTACCTAAGGAGGCAAAAGACCTGTAAGCAGAAAACTGTAAGAGGCTGATGAAACAAATTAAAGATGATACAATCAGATGGAGAGATATACCATGTTCTTGGATTGGAAGAATCAACATTGTGAAAATGACTATACTACCCATCTACAGATTCAATGCAATCCCTATCAAAATATCAATGGCATTTTTCACAGAACTAGAAAAGGAAATTTTACAATTTATATGGAAACACAAAAGACCACAAAGAGAAAAAGCAATTTTGAGAAAGAAAAATGGAGCTGATGGAATCAAGCTCCCTGATTTAAGATTATACTACAAAGCTACTGTAATCAAGACAGTACAGTACTGGCACAACAAACAGAAATATAGACCAATGGAACAGGATAAAAACCCAGAGATAAACTCATGCTCATATGGTCACCTAATCTATGACAAAGGAGGAAGGAGTATACAATGGAGAAAAAACAGTAACTTCAATTAATGGTGCTGAGAAAACTGGACTGCTACATGTAAAAGAATGAAATTAGAGCACTTGCTAACACCATACACAAAAATAAACTCAAAATGAATTAAGGACCTGGATGTACAGCCAGACCCTATAAACTCTCAGAGGGAAACATAGGCAGAACACTCTTTGTCATAAATTGTAGCAGGATCTTTTTTGACCTACCTCCTAGAGTAATGAAAATAAAAACAAAAATAAACAATTGGAACCTAAGTAAACTTAAATGTTTTTCACAGCAAGGGAAACCATAAACAAGTGGAAGAGACAACCCTTAGACAGAATGGGAGAAAATATTTGCAAACGAAGCAACTTACAAAGGATTAATCTCCAATTATAGAAACAGATCATGCAACTCAATATCAAAAAAACATACCACCCAATCCAAAAATGGACAGAAGACCTAAATAGACATTTCTCCAGAGAAGATATACAGATGGGCAAGAAACACATGAAAGGATGCTCCACATCACTAATCATTAGAGAAATGCAAATCAAAACTACAATGAGGTACCACCTCACACCTGTCAGAATGGCCATCATTAAAATCTACAACCTATTAATTTGCTGTTGGATTCTGTTTGCTAGTATTTTGTTGAAGATTTTTGCATCTATGTTCATCAGCGATATTGGCTTGTAGTTTTCTTTCTTTGTGACGTCTTTGCCTGGTTTTGGTATCAGGGTGATGGTGGCCTCATAGAATGAGTTTGGGAGTGTTCCTCCCTCTGCTATATTTTGGAAGAGTTTGAGAAGGATAGGTGTTAGCTCCTCTCTAAATGTTTGATAGAATTTACCTGTGAAGCCATCTGGTCCTGGGCTTTTTTGTTTGTTTGTTTGGAAGATTTTTAATCACAGTTTCAATTTCAGTGCTGGTGATTGGCTTGTGTAGGCTTCCTGGTAGAGGGGACTGGTGCCTGTGTTTTGGTGGGTGGGGCTGTGTCTTGTCTTTCTGGTGGGCAGGGCCACATCCAGTTGTGTGTTTTGGGGTGTCTGTGAACTTAGTATGATTTTAAGCAGCCTCTCTGCTAATGGGTGTGGTTGTGTTCCTGTCTTGCTAGTTCTTTGGCATTTGGCCTCCAGCACTGGATCTTGCTGGCCATGGGTAGGGCTGGGTGTTGTTAGTGTTCAGATGGGGATCTCTAGAAGAGCTCTTGCTGATTGATATTAAGTGGGGCCGGGAGGTCTCTGGTGGTCCAATATCCCAGACTTGGCTCTCCCACCTTGGAAGCTCAAGGCTGACCCCCGACCAGAGCACCAAGACCCTGTCATCCACACAGCTCAGAAGAAAAGGAAGAAAAAATAGGAAAAAAAGTAAAATAAATAATAAAATTAAAACTAATAAAATTAAAATAGTAAAGAAAGAAGTGAGCAACCAAACCAATACATAAATCCACCAACGATAACAATCACTAAAGTCAAAAGTAAGATAACCATAAAAATCAGAAACAAATCAGTCACAGACCACAAACCCAGAGTCCACTGCCTCAATATTTGGAACATTCATTATCTATTCCAGTATTCCACAGATGCAGGGTTCATCAAGTTGATTGTGGTGATTTGATCCACTGCTCTTGATGCTGCATGGAGAAATTTCCCTTTCTCCTCTTTTTTTGCACAGTTCCTCGGGTTCAGCTTTGGATTTGGCCCTGCCTCTGCATATAAGTCACCCTCAGGCGTCTGTTCCCCACCCAGACAGGAAGGGGTTAAAGCAGAGGCTGATTAAGTGTCTCTTGCTCTCTCAGGCTGGGGAGATGGAGGGGTTCAATAGTCATAATTGGAATGCAGGGCTACCCTGCAACAGTAGAGGCTGGTGTGATTTTGCAACAGCCTGAGGCATGCTGTGTGTTCTCCCAGGGAAGTTGTCCCTGGATCTTGGGACCCTGACAGTGGTGTGCAGCACTGACTTCCTGGGTGAGATTGTAGGTAGTGACCTGTGCTTGCACACAGAATTATTGGTGGCAATGGCAGCAGCCTTACCATTTCATGCCTGTCTCTGGGGTCCGAGCTGATAGCAGTATCTAGTGCCCATCTGTGGAGCTTGCTTAGGCATTGCTCTGCCTTCTGTGGGCACACAGTGAAGGAATCCCCTCTCCTGGTGCATACTGAAACAATGGTCTCTTGTCTCTTGAGAAGGTCCAGGTTTTTTCCCTGACTCCCTCCGGGCTAGCTGTGGCACACTAACGCCCTTCAGAAAGTCTTCATGCAGCTAACCCCAGTCGTCTCCCTGGGGTCTGACTTCCAAAGCCTGAGCCTCAACTCCCGGCCCCAATCCACCCCAGTGGATGAGCAGACAAGCCTCTCAGGCTGGTGAGTGCTGGTTTGCACTGATCCTCTGTTCAGGAATCTCTTCACGTTGCCCTCTGCACCCCTCCCTGTTGCTGTGCCTTCCTCCATGGCTCCAAAGCTTCCCCCTGCCCACCTCCTGTCTCTGCCAGTGAAGGGGCTTCCTAGTGTTTGGAAACATTTCCTCCTTAACCCTCCCTCTCAGAGGTTCAGGTCCCGTCCCTATTCTTTTATCTCTGTTTTTTCTTTTTCCTTTTGTCCTACCCAGGTACGTGGGGAGTTTCTTGCTTTTGGGAAGCCTGAGGTCTTCTGCCAGCATTCAGTACGTGTTCTGTAGGAGTTGTTCCATATGTAGATGTATTTTTGACATATTTGTGGGGAGGAAGGTGATCTCCAAGTCTTATTCCTCGACCATCTTGAAGGTCCCCCTCTGGTTCATTTTTTAAACCTTTTTTCTCTTATATTCTCTTTTTGTTCATATGTAATTTTTCTTATTTCCTTTAGTTTTCTGCCCATAATTTCCTTGAGCTCTTTGAGCTTATTTAAGACCGGCCTTTTTTTTTTTGGCTGTGTTGGGTCTTAGTTGTGGCACATGGCATCTTCATTGAGGCATGTGTGATCTTTCATTGTCGCATATGTGCTTCTCTCGAGTTGTGGTGTGAGAGTTTTTTTCTTTTCTAGTTGTCATGCACAGTCTTCAGAGTGCATGTGCTCTGTAGTTTGCAGCACATGGGCTCTCTAGTTGAGGTGCATGCAAGCTCAGTAATTGTGGTGCATGGGCCTAGTTGCCCTGTGGCATGTGGGATCCCAGTTCCCTGGCCAGTGATTGAACCTGCATCCCCCACATTGGAAGGCAGGCTCCTCACTACTGGATCACCAGGGAAATCTCCTAAGACAATCGTCTTAAAATCTTTGTCTAGTAAGTCTAAAACTTGTGTTTCCTTAGGATTGTTTTCTGGAGATGTATTTTGGTTTTTGTTTGTTTTGAATGGGCCATGTTTCCTTGTTTCTCTGCATGCCTTGAGATGTTTTGCTGAAAATTTAATATCTGAGGGAAAAAAGGCATCTCTCCCATTCTTTGCAGACAGGGTATGTTTAGAGGAAAATTTTAATAATCAGACTGGTATGAAGGTTTATGTTGTCTCAGGCTTTTTCTGAGCTTCTCTTGCCCTGGGTCTGTTGATATTCTTTGAGGTTTCTTTTTTTTTTCAACTTCTACATATACACAACTGATTCTAAATGTTTTAAGTTTCCTAAGATTCTCACTCTTGCTTCTTCTTGGGGGCCTCAGATGTTTTGTTTTATTAATCTGCTTGTAATCTCTTTCTTCAAGTGTCTGCAGGTCTGCAGTCTCCCACAGCTTTCACATGATGTGGTGTCCACCACTACTTTCAATGGCCTCCATCGTGATATACAAACTATGCCACAATTTGTGTATAATATCCACCTCAGGAAAGACAAAACCAATCCCTCAGTGAACCCCAGACAAGTAGAATGTGGCAAATAATTTCTACTCTTTTTCCTTCATCTCAAGAGAAGAACAAGGAATTGGGCAGATTCAACGGACTGCACCATGTCATGCCATGGAAGGATTGGGACAAGGGCAAGCAAAAACACTACAAAATTTCTTACCATTTGAGTGTATTTTTTTCTTGATTTAGGTGTTTGCTTGGTTGCTGATCCTTAACTGGTTTCTAGGGCCACCACAAAGCTATTTTAGTCAATCTGTTGTTTATATGAAGTCCCCATGGGAGAATGAGGGTGAAGAATTTCCTAGTCTGCCTTCTTGCTGATGTAACTCTTCATTGTTCTTGATTTGTGTCTTTCTATGTTACCTGTTGCTGTAGGGTAGGTGAAAAACCCAAACAATGTAATTTTGTAATGTCCACAGTTATATTTGCTTTGTGGTAAAATAAGAGCCTTGATTAGACCATTTGACAACATAACTCCAAAAGACTGTAAAAGTATTCTGTTAATCCTTCAATAACATTTGCATGTTACTCTTGCATGGGCAAGTCTGTGGAAGTATACACAGTTGTTAAGGCATATTTAATGGCTGTTGCTGCTGCAGAGAGATGCTTTATGAAATTAATTTGCTAGTTCTGATGTGGTAAATTTTCCCTGTAAATTACTCTTCTCAAGCAACAGATCCAGTGTCTAGATTTCTGGCATGTGGTACAGTCCCTAATGGCTTTGTATAAATGCCTCTCTACTGGGTCAACTCTTCTATTAACAATTAAATTTTGTAACCCCATGATGCCCACATGTTCTGACCTTTCATATGTCAATCAATACAAGGGGTAGGATGGCTCATCCCAAAGTACTGGGGACTCCTCATTCAAGAGGCTTACCTGCTTTGGTGGTTTGGTTAGTTATTGGTTTTCGCATTGTACTGTACCTCCTCCATGTCTTGTTTGTTGTGAGCCAACGTACAGTGCACCAGGGTGGACAGATGAGAGTCAATGTGGCTATGTTCCCCATATCTCTTACCCCTAATATTTTGGTCTTGTATTTTATAGCTCTGAGCTAATCAAAGTCCCAACTAAATAGCCCATTAGCCACTGAATCTTGATATGAACCTTAGAAAAATATCAACATAAAATATGAACCTTAGAAAAATGTTTGTCAAGGACATACTGTATTGGTAAGAGTACTGTACACTGCTTAGTCCATTGGGTGCGTTTTAAAAAATGACCTGGGTGAGGACCTTCAAGATGGTGGAGGAGTAAGACGTTGAGATCACCTTCCTCTCCACAAATACATCAAAAATACATCTACATGTGGAACAACTCCTACAGAACACTTACTGAATGCTGGTAGAAGATTTCCCAAAAGGCAAGAAACTCCCCACGTACCTGGGTAGGGCAAAAGAAAAAAGAAAAACCAGAAACAAAAGAAGAGGGACAGGACCTGCACCTCTGGGAGGGAGCTGTGAAGGAGGAACAGTTTCCAAACACTAGGAAGCCCCTTCACTGGTGGAGACAGGGGGTGGGCCGGGGGTAAGCATTGGAGCCACAGAGGAAAGCACAGCAACAGGAGTGCAGAGGGCAAAGTGGAGAGATTCCCGCACAGAGGATCAGTGCCGACACTCACCAACCTGAGAGGCTTGTCTGCTCATCCGCTGGGGCAGGTGGGGGCTGGGAGCTGAGAGTCTGGCTTCGGAGGTCAGATTCCAGGGAGAAGACTAGGGTTGGCTGTGTGAATGCGGCCGAAGGTGTCTACTGCACCACAGCTAGCCAGGATGGATTCAGGAAAAAAATCTGGACTTGCCTAAGAGGTAAGAGACCATTATTTCGGGCTGCACGAGGAGAGGCGATTCCTTCCCTGTCTTCCCACAGAAGGCAGAGCACCACCTAAATGGGCCCTGGAGACAGGTGCGAGTGGGGATATCAGGTTGGACAACTGGCATGAACCGCTAATGATGCTGCAGCCAACAAGAAACCTGTGTGGACGCACAGGTCACTATCCACACGTCCCCCACACCCAGGAGCCTGTGCAGCCCGCCACTGCCAGGGTCCTGTGATCCAGGGACAACTTCCCCGGGAGAACACACGGGGGACCTCAGGCTGTTGCAACGTCATGCCAGTCTCTGCCACAACAGGCTCACCCTGAATTCCAATTATAACTACTGTACCCCTCCCTCCTCCTGGCATGAGTGAGCCAGAGTGCCCCAATCAACTGCAGCTTTAAACCCATCCTGTCTGGATGGGAACAGAAGCCTGAGGGTGACCTACACGCAGAGGTAGGGCCAAAAACGAAGCTGAACCACAGGAGCTTTAAGAACAAAGAAGAGAAAAGGAAACTTCTCCGTGCAGCCTCAGGAACAGTGAATTAAATTCCCGCAGTCAACTTGAGATACCTTGCATCTGTGGAATACCTGAATACACAATGAATCAACCCAAATTTGAGGTGGTGTACTTTGGGAGCAACTGTAGGCTTGGGGTTTGCTGTCTGTGACTGCCTTGTTTCTGATTTTTATGTTTATCTTAGTATAGTATTTAGCACTTTTTTTCATTGGTGGATTTGTTTATTGGTTTGGATGCTCTCTTTTTAAAAATTAATTTTTATTAATTCATTTTAATATATTTTTATTCTTCATTTTAATTATTTTATATTATTTTATTTGATTTTTTAAACTTACTTAAATTTTCTTTCTTTTTTACTCACTTTTCTTCTAAGCCATGTGGCTGACAGGGTCTTGGTGCTCCAGCCTGGTGGCAGGCTTGAGCCCCTGAGGTGGGAGAGCCGAGTTCAGGACATTGGCTCACCAGAGAACTCCTGAACCCACATAATATCAATTGGTGGGAGCTTCCATAGAGATTTCTGTCTCAATGCTAAGACACAGCTCCACCCAATGGCTGGCAAGCTCCAGTTCTGGATGCCCCATGCCAAACAACTAGCAAGACAGGAACACAACCACACCCATTAGCTGAGAGGCTGCCTAAAATCATACTAAGTTCACAGACACCCCAAAACACAACACTGGATGCAACCCTTCCCACCAGAAGACAAGATCCAGCCCCATCCACCAGAACACAGGCACCAGTCCCTGCCAGCAGGAAGACTACACAACCCACTGAACCAACTTTACCCATGGGGGGCAGACACCAGAACAATGGGAACTACAAAACTGCAGCCTGCGAAAAGGAGACCCCAAACACAGTCAGTTAAGCAAAATGAGAAGACAGAGAATCACACAGCAATGAAGGAGCAAGGTAAAAACCCACAACGCCAAACGAAGAGGAAATAAGCAGTCTACCTGAAAAAGAATTCAGAGTAATGATAGTAAAGATGATCAAAAACCATGGTAATAGAATGGGGAAAATAAAAGAAACGTTTAACAAGGACCTAGAAGAACTAAAGAGCAAACAAACGATGAACAACACAATAAATGAAACTAAAAATTCTCTAGAAGGAATCAATAGCAGAATAACTGAGGCAGAAGAACAGATAAATGACCTGGAAAATAAAATAGTGGAAATAACTGCCACAGAGCAGAATTAAAAAAATGAATGAAAAGAACTGAGGACTGTCTCAGAGACTTCTGGGACAGTATTAAATGCACAAGCATTGGAATTATAGGAGTCCCAGAAAAAGAAGAGAAAATGAAAGGGTCTGAGAAAATATTTGAAGAGATTATAGTTGAAAACTTCTCTAACATGGGAAAGGAAAAAGTAAATCAACTCCAGGAATCAAAGAGAATCTCACACAGGAAATATCCAAGGAGAAGGCAGTGCAGACACATATTAATCAAACTATCAAAAATTAAATACAAAGAAAAAATATTAAAAGCAGCAAGGGAAAAGCAAAAATAATATACAAGGGAATCCCCATGAGGTTAACAGCTGATCATTCAGCAGAAACTCTGCAAGCCAGAAGGCAGCAGCAGGACATATTCAAAGTGATGAAAGGGAAAAACCTACAACCACTCTACCCAGCCTGGATCTCGTTCAGATTTGCCAGAGAAATTTAAACCTTTACAGACAACGAAAAATTAGGAGAACTCAGCACCACCAAACCAGCTTTACAACAAACGCTAAGGGAACTTCTCTATGCAGGAAACACAAGAGGAGGAAAAGACCTACAAAAACAAACCCAAAACAATTAAGAAAATGGTAATAGGAACAGACATATTGAGAATTACCTTAAAAGTAAATGGATTAAATGCTCCAGCCAAAAGATATTTAGCCATTGCTAAATTGAAAACAAACCAAGACCCGTATATATGCTGTCTACAAGAGACCCATTTCAGACATAGGGACATACACAGACTGAAAGGGGGGGTATGGAAAAAGATATTCGATGCAAATGGAAATCAAAGGGAGCTGGAATACCAATTCTCATATCAGAAAGTATAGACTTTAAAATAAAGACTATTACAAGAGAAAAAGAAGGACACTATATAATGATCAGGGGATCAATCCAAGAAGAAGATATAACAATTGTAAATATTGATGCACCCAACATAGGAGCACCTCAATACATAAGACAAATGCCAGCAGCCATAAAACGGAAAATGGACAGTAACACAATCATACTAGGGGAATTTAACACCTGACTTTCACCAATGGACAGATCATCCAACATGAAAATAAATAAGGGAACACAAGCTTTAAATGAAACATTAAACAAGATGGACTTAATTGATATTTAAAGGACATTCCATCCAAAAACAAAACAGAATACACTTTCTTCTCAAGTACTCATGGAACATTCTCCAGGATAGATCATATCTTGGGTCACAAATCAAGGCTTGGTATATTTAAGAAAATTGAAATTGTATCAAGTATCTTTTCCGACAACAACGCTATGAGACTAGATATCAATTACAAGAAAAAATCTGTAAAAAAGTACAAATACATGGAAGCTAAACAATACACTATTTAATGACGAAGAGAGCAGTGAAGAAATCAAAGAGGAAATCAAAAAACACCTAGAAACAAATGACAGTGAAAACATGATGACCCAAAACCTATGAGATGGGGCAAAGGCAGTTCTAAAAGGCAACTTTATAGCAATACAATCCTAGCTCAAGAAACAAGAAAAATCTCAAATAAACAGCCTAAGCTTACACCTAAAGCAATTAGAGAAAGAAGAAAAAAAAACAACATTAGCAGAAGGAAAAAATCATAAAAATCAGATCAGAAATAAATGAAAAAGAAGGAAACAGTAGCTAAGATCAATAAAACTAAAAGCTGGTTCTTTGAGAAGATAAACAAAATTGATAAACCATTAGCCAGACTCATCAAGAAAAAAAGGGAGAAGACTCAAATCAGTAGAATTAGAAATGAAAAAGGAGAAGTAACAACTGACACTGCAGAAATACAAAGGATAATGAGAGATTACTACAAGCAACTATATGCCCATAGAATGGACAACCTGGAAGAAATGGACAAATTCTTAGAAAAGCACAACCTTCCAAGACTGAACCAGGAAGAAATAGAAAATACAAACAGACCAATCAGAGGCACTGAAATTGAAACTGTGATTAAAATCTTCCAATAAAAAATAGCCCAGGATCAGATGGTTTCACAATGATTCCTAAAATCATTTAGCGAAGAAATATCACCTATTCTTCTCAAACTCTTCCAAGCTATAGCAGAGGGAGGAACACTCCCAAACTCATTCTATGAGGCCGCCATCACCCTGATACAAAAACCAGACAAACATGTCACCAAAAAAGAAAACTGCAGGCCAATATCACTGATGAACATAGATGCAAAAATCCTCAACAAAATACTAGCAAACAGAATCCAACAGCACATTAAAAGGATCATACACCATGATCAAGTGGGGTTTATTGCAGGAATACAATGATTCTTTTATATATGCAAATCAATAATTGTGATACACCATATTAACAAATTGAAGGAAAAAAAGCATATGATCATCTCAATAGATGCAGAAAAAGCTTTCAACAAAATTCAACATCCATTTATGACAAAAACTTTCCAGAAAGTAGGCATAGAGGGAATTTACCTCAACATAATAAAGGCCATATATGACAAACCCACAGCCAGCATCATTCTCAATGGTGATACACTGAAACCATTTCCTCTAAGACCAGGAAGAAGACAAGGTTGCCCACTCTCACCACTATTATTCAACATAGTTTTGGAAGTTTTAGCCACAGCAATCAGAGAAGAAAAAGAAATAAGAGGTATCCAAATCGGAAAAGAAGAAGTAAAGCTGTCACTGTTTGCAGATGACATGATATTATACATAGAGAATCCTAAAGATGCTACCAGAAAACTACTACAACTAATCAATGAATTTTGTAAAGTAGCAGGATACAATATTAATGTACAGAAATCTATTGCATTCCTATACACTAATGATGAAAAATCTGAAAGAGAAATTAAGAAAACACTCCCATTTACCATTGCAACACAAAGAATAAAGTACCTAGGAATAAACCTACATAGAGAGACAAAAGACCTGTATGCAGAAAACTATAAGACAATGATAAAAGAAATTATAGATGATACAAATAGATGAAGAGATATACCATGCTCTTGGACTGGAAGAATCAACATTGTGAAAATGACTATACTACCCAAAGCAATCTACAGATTCAATGCAATCCCTATCAAACTACCACTGGCATTTTTTACAAAATATTTCACAATTTGCATGGAAACACAAAATATCCTGATTAGCCAAAGCAGTCTTGAGAACGAAAAATGGAGCTGGAGGAGTCAGCTTCCCTGATTTCAGACTCTACTACAAAGCTACAGTAATCAAGACAGTATGGTACTGGCAGAAAAACAGACATGTAGATCAATGGAACAGGATAGAAATCCCAGAGGCAAACCCACACACATATGGTTACCTTATTTTTGATAAACGTGGCAAAAATATACAATGGAGAAAAGACACCCTCTTCAATAAATTGTGCTGGGAAAACTGGACAGGTACATGGACAGTATGGTGGTTCCTTAAAACACTAAAAATAGAACTACCAAATGACCCAGCAATCCCACTACTAGGCATATACTAGGCATATACCCTGAGAAAACCATAATTCAAAAAGAGTCATGTACCACAATGTTCACTGCAGCACCATTTATCATAGCCAAGATATGGAAGCAACCTAAATGTCCATCAACAGATGAATGGAGAAGATGTGGTATATATACACAATGGAATACTTCTCAGCCATAAAAAAGAATTAAATAATGCCATTTTACAGCAACATGGATGGACCCAGAGATTATCATACTAACTGAAGTAAATCAGAAAGAGAAAGACAAATACCATATGATATCACTTACATGTGATATCTATAATATGATACAAATGCACCTATTTACATACAGAAATGGACACACAGACTTAGGAAAGAAATTTATAGTTTCCAAAGGTGGAAGGGGTGGTGGAAGTATAAATTAGGAGTTTGGGATTAGCATACACAAACTACCCTATATGAAACAGATAAATAATGTCCTACTGTAGAGTACAGGGAATTATATTCAATATCCTGTAATAAAGTATAATGGGAAAGAAAAAAATTAATGGTAAAGAAGTTGAACGTCCATTTCTCCAAAACATATATAGAAATGGCCAATAAAAAGAAAAAAAAAGGTGCTCAACATCACAGATAATTCTAGGGAAATGTAAACAAAATCCACAATGAGATACAACACAGCTATTAGGATAGCGACTGTGAAAAAAAAAAGGAAAGAAAATAACCTCTTGGCACGGAGTTTTCTCATATGGAGAGATACGAATCCACGTTGAGTACTGCAGGGAATGTACAATTGTGTAGCCACTATGGAAAACAGTATAGAAGTTCCTCAAAAATTAAAAATAGTATTATATGATTCAGCAATTCCTCTTCTAGGTATATACCCAGAGGAACTGAAAATAGGCCCTTGAACTGATAGTTGTATGTCAATGTTAATTGCAGCCTTATACTCAATAGCCAAATAGTGTAAAACATGCAAGCGTCCATCAACATGTGAATGGATAACAAAATGTGGTCTATACTTACAATGGAATAGTATTCAGTCCTATAAAGGAGGGAAATTCTGACACATGCTACAACATGGATGACCCTTGAGGACATTATGATATGTAAACTAAATTAGTCATAATATATAAATATATAATTCATTTACATGAGGTACTTAGAGTAGTCCAGTTCATAGAGACAGGTCTGGGGAGAGAGGCAAATTGGGAAACCATTACTTAGTGGTCATAGCATTTCCATTTCACAAGATAAAACATTCTGTAGATGAATGATAATTTCACAACTATGTGAACCTACTTAAAGTGACTAAATGTACACATTTTAGGTTAAGATGGTAAACTTTAAGGAATGTGTATTTTACCACAATTTAAAAGTCTCTTTTTTTTTTAATAAAAAAGAGCTATTGAGAGAACTTGAAGGACAATGATTCTCCAAGTGGTGGAAAGGGCAAATTATCATGTTGTGCACATTAAATACATACAATTTTATTTTGTCACTTATAACTCAATAACACAGGGAAAAATCTACTCATGTTTTTTTTTCCAAAATAAAAGTGAATTTTATTTATTTATATTTTTTAAATTTAGCTTTTATCGAGGTAACATTGGTTTGTAACATTATATAAGTTTTATGTGTACAACATTATATTTCTCCTTCTATACATCCGTCTCACTACCAAAAATTTAGTTTCCATCCATCACCATGCAATTGATCCCCTTTACCCGTTTTGCTCTCCACCAACTTTCCCTCTGCTCTGACAACCACTACTCTGTTCTCTGTATCTAGGTATCTGTTTTTATTTGGTTTGGTTGGGTTTGGTCATTTATTTGGTTTGTTTGTTTGTTTGCTTGTTTGTTTTTAACATCTTTATTGGAGTATAATTGTTTTATGTTTGTTTTTATATTCCACATATGAGTGAAATCATACACTATTTGTCTTTCTCTGCCTAACTTATTTCATTTAGCATAATACTCTCAAGGTCCATCCATGTGTCATAAATGGCAGGATTTCATTTTTTTCTAATGTACTGCCCATTGTTTTGATTATATTTAATACATGCTCCTATGTACTATGCCATATTTAAATTCACAACAAATAAGACCACCAAGAGAAACACTGTGACTTCTGCTGGTGTATACACCTACACTGGACTCAACTCAATTTCCAGTTTTCACAGACTTGAGATCCATGATATTGTCACAACAAAGAATACCCACTTGGTTTCATATGCTAAACCTGCTATGATGCATATCGGTGTTCCTCTATAAATAATGTCTTATTTATCTCTGACTGCTTTCAAGATTTTTTTTTTAGTTTTCATAAGTTTAATTCTGTGCTTTGTCATGGATTTCTTTGGGTTTATCCTACTTGGAGTTTACCAAGCTTCTTGAATCTGTAGGTTAATGAATTTCAACAAATTTGGGAGGTTTCTGCCATTATTTCTTCTAATACCTTTTCAGCATTTCTCTTTCTTCTCTCCTTCCAGGACTCTGATGACACAAAAATTAGTTATTTTTGTTATGGTACCACAGGTCCCTGAGTCTCTGTTTGTGTTTCTCCCTTATTTTCTAACAGTTGTTTAGAATGTGTATTTTTCTTATTGTTCTATTTTTTAGTTCACTGAATTTATCTTCCTTCATCTCCAGTCTAATATTAAGCGCATCCAGTGAGGGTTTTATTGTTATTATTATTTGTTATTTTATTTTTCAATTCTTTATTTGCCATGTGGAACTTTTTAATAATGATTATTTCTTTGCCATATTTTCTATTTTGAAAATTCAATTCAGATATTTTGCAGTGATTTGTTGAAGCATTTTTGTGATGGCTGCTGCAAAATATGTGTCAGACAATCCCAGTTCTGATTCTTCTCAGTGTTAGCATCTGTTGTCTTTTCTCATTCATGTTGTGATTTTCCTGGTTCCTGGTATGATGAGTGATTTTATGTTGTATCCTGCATATTTCGGATATTGTATTATTACACTCAGAAACCTATTTCGTTCTGTTTTTTAGTAAGACATCCTTTTTTTGAAGTAGTATGAGATCTGGGTTGGGTTGTATGGTTAGCTTCCTGCTTGACCTTACTGACACCAACCCAGAAAACGTGGGGTGCTGATTTACACCACGTCTTTGCAGATGGGTAGAGTGGATGCTCAGTTACTCCTGTAGCCCTGATGACATCGTCTTGCTGAAAGTGGGGCACCAACTAACAGTTTCTCATTGCCTCCAAGTGGAGGTGTAAGATCAGCTCCTTGTTAGGCAACACTGCCAGCAGGGAAGGGGGAAGTTGAGGACTGATTCATACTGCTTTGTTGCTACAGGACAGATGTGGAAACTCAGCTCCTTACTGGACTCTGATGATATAAGACTACGCAAGAATGCCTCACCATGCAACTCCAGGTTTAGTCATATTGCTTCCAGCTGGGCTCCATCCTCAGCTCCCCACTGGGCCCCACTGACATGGAGATGGGCATGAAGTCTAGTGGTAATTATCTTTGTCTAATATTACCTCATTAATTCATATTACTGTTGGATGGGGATACAGATCCAGCTTTCTGCTGGATCCAACTGACTCTACCTCGGCAAGGGAAACAGAACATCACCTGATCTTGCTGGGTGAGGGTAGATCAGATCCCCACTCAGCTTCACTGACACTACCCTGGTTCAAGAATTGGAGCGCTGTCTAATTCTGGTGGGCAGGGGATAGAAAATCAATTTCCTGCTCCATCCCCAAAACCACCAAATGAGGGACTCAGTGTACTACTGACTTCTGCAGGTGAGGGGTTTAGAAGATCAATTTCTCGCCTGTCTCTACTGAAACTGTGGAGGTGGAGGGCAAGTAATTTTCCATAGGTGTTTGGCTGCAGTAGGATGAGTATTGCCCAAAACAGTTTCTGTTGTTAGGCCACCTTTCCCCCTGTCCTTTCTAGGAGAAATAATCTCTTCTTGGAGTTTTCTGTCTGTGACTGTTAGCAGTTCCAAGTTAGATTTTTCTGCAGCAACATGTCTGGCATATATAAGAGACAACAAGGTAACCCAGGGAACTCACCAACATGTTGTTCTTCAAATCTCAAATTCTCTAGGCAGCCAGGCTTTATCTTTCCTCCTTTAAGAGATTTTCTATGCTTGATTTTTTGATTATATCCAGAGTATTTTAGTTGTAAGGGGTAAACCTGATGGCGATGAGGCTCTTGCATCTTGGCAGAACTGGAAATCTCTGCAGTTATTTTTAATTCATGTATTAATTTACTAATTCAAAAACATTTTTTATTTACTATCTACCACACAAACTGTTAGATACTGGGGACTGGTATAGTTTCTGTTCTCATGAATAAAACATATTAATGGGGAAGAGAAAGACAATAAATACATAAACAAATATATAAAAATAGTATTTCAGATAGTTTTATGTGCTATGAATAAATTAAGAGGGTATAGGGATAATAATTTCATTGGAGATGGGTGAATACATAGGTGGGCTTGCTAGACAAGACTTCTCTGAGAATATAACATTTTAGTGTGGGTTTCAGTAACAGGAAACTATGCCAGCTATGCCAATATCTGGAATAAGGGTGTTTCAGGCAGAGCAAACATCACCTACAAAGACACTGAGAAGAAAATAAGCTTACCAAGCGTGGAGAATGGAAAGAAGGTCAGTGGCGTTGTAGGACTGTTGGGAAATAAGTCAATGTGATAGGCAGGAGCCAGTTGATATAGAGTCTTAGAGGGCAGTGTAAGAAGTTTCAATTTTATTATAACTATGATGAGGAGTTTTAAGAATGGGAGTGATATTACCCAAACTATCTATCTATCTATCTATCATCTATCTATCTATCTATCTATCTATCTATATCTATCTATATCTATATCTATATATATCTATATATATATATTTTAACATCTTTACTGGAGTATAATTGCTTTAAAATGGTGTGTTACTTTCTGCTTTATAACACAGTGAATCAGTTGTACATATACATATGTCCCCATATCTCTTCCCTCTTGTGTCTCCCTCCCTCCCACCCTCCCTTTCCCACCCTTCTAGTTGTTCACAAAGCACTGAGCTGATCACCCTATTCTATGTGGCTGCTTCCCACTAGCTATTTTATGTTTGGTAGTGTATATATGTCCATGCCACTCTCTCACTTTATCCGAGCTTACCCTTACCCTTCCCCGTATCCTTAAGTCCACTCTCTAGTAGGTCTGAGTCTTTATTCTCGTCTTGTCCCTAGGCTCTTCATGACTTTTTATTTTAGATTCCATATATATGTGTTAGCATACAGTATTTGTTTTTCCCTTTCTGACTTATTTCACTTGTATGACAGATGTTAGGGCCATCCACCTCACCACAAATAACTCAATTTCGTTTCTTTTTTTAAAAATATCTTTATTGGAGTATAATAGTTTTACAATAGTGTGTTAGTTTCTGCTTTATAACAAAGTGAAACAGTTATACATAAACATATGTTACCATATCTCTTCCCTCTTGCATCTCCCTCCCTCCCACACTCCCTATCCCACCACTTTAGGTGGTTACAAAGCACCAAGCTGATTTCCCTGTGCTATGTGGCCGCTTCCCACTAGCTATGTATTTTACGTTTGGTAGTGTACATATGTTCATGCCACTCACTCACTTTGTCACAGCTTACCTCCCCCCTCCCCATACCCTGAAGTCCATTCTCTAGTAGGTCTGTGTCTTTATTCCCATCTTGCCCCTAGGTTCTTCATGACTTTTTTAAATTAGATTCCATATATATATGTTAGCATACGGTATTTCTTTTCCTCTTTCTGACTTACTTCACTCTGTATGACAGACTCTACGTCCATCAACCTCACTGCAAATAACTCAATTTCATTTCTTTTTATGGCTGAGTAATATTCCATTCTATATATGTGCCACATCTTCTTTATCCATTCATCTGTTGATGGACACTTAGGTTGCTTCCATGTCCTGATTATTGTAAATAGAGCTGCAGTGAACATTTTGCTACATGACTCTTTTTGAATTATGGTTTTCTCAGGGCATATGCCCAGTAGTGGGATTGCTGGGTGGTATTGTAGTTCTATTTATAGTTGTTTAAGGAACCTCCATGCGGTTCTCCACAGTGGCTGTATCAATTTACATTCCCATCAACAGTGCAAGAGGGTTCCCTTTTCCCTACACACACTCCAGCATTTATTTTTTGTAGATTTTTGATGATGGCCATACTGACCAGTGTGAGATGATATCTCATGGTAGTTTTGATTTTCATTTCTCTAATGATTAATGATGTTAAGGATTCTTTCATGTGTTTGTTAGCAATCTGTATATCTTCTTTGGAGAAATGTCTATTTAGGTCTTCTGCCCATTTTTGGTGAGCATCCTTTCATGTGTTTGTTAGCAATCTGTATATCTTCTTTGGAGAAATGTCTATTTAGGTCTTCTGCCCATTTTTGGATTGGGTTGTTTGTTTGTTTTTTTTTTTTGAGCTGCATGAGCTGCTTGTAAACTTAAGAGATTAGTCCTTTGTCAGTTGCTTCATTTTGAAATAATATCTCCCATTCTAAGTGTTGTCTTTTTGTCTTGTTCATGGTTTCCTTTGGTGTGCAAAAGCTTTTTTCATTAGATCCCATTAGTTTACTTTTGTCTTTATTTCCATTTCCCTAGGAGGTGGGTCAAAAAGGATCTTGCTGTGATTTATGTCATAGAGTGTTCTGTGCATGTTTTCCTCTAAGAGTTTGATAGTGTCTACCCTTACATTTAGGTCTTTAATCCATTTTGAGTTTATTTTTGTGTATGGTGTTAGGGAGTGTTCTAATTGCATTCTTTTACATGTAGCTGTCCAGTTTTCCCAGCACTACTTATTGAAGAGACTGTCTTTTCTCTACTGTATGTTCGTGCATCCTTTATCAAAGATAAGGTGACCATATGTGCGTGGGTGTATCCCTGGGCTTTCTATCCTGTTCCATTGATCTATATTTCTGTTTTTGTGCCAGTACCATACTGTCTTGATTACTGTAGCTTTGTAGTATAGTCTGAAGTCAGGAGCCTGATTCCTTCCAGCTCCGTTTTTCATTCTCAAGATTGCTTTGACTATTCGAGGTCTTTTATGTTTCCATACAAATTGTGAAATTTTTCGTTCTAGTTCTGTAAAAAATGCCAGTGGTAGTTTCATAGGGATTG
>NC_041234.1:43000379-43096360 GCF_002837175.3 Physeter macrocephalus | reverse complement strand
AAATACCAGTGGTAGTTTGATAGGGATTGCATTGAATCTGTAGATTGCTTTGGGTAGTAGAGTCATTTTCACAATATTGATTCTTCTAATCCAACAACACAGTATATCTCTCCATCTATTTGTATCACCTTTAATTTCTTTCATCAGTGTCATAATTTTCTGCATACAGGTCTTTTGACTCCTTAGGTAGGTTTATTCCTAGATATTTTATCCTTTTTGTTGCAATGGTAAATGGGAGTGTTTTCTTAATTTCACTTTCAAATTTTCATCATTAGCGTATATTATGCAAGAGATTTCTGTGCATTAACTTTCTATCCTGCTACTTTACCAATTTATTGATTAGCTCTAGTAGTTTTCTGGTAGCACCTTTAGGACTCTCTATGTATAGTATCATGTCATCTGCAAACAGTGACAGCTTTATTTCTTCTTTTCCGATTTGTATTCTTTTATTTCTTTTTCTTCTCTGGTTGCTGTGGCTAAAACTTTGAAAACTAGGGACAAGTAGAGTGGGTAACCTTGTCTTGTTCCTGATATTAGTGGAAATGCTTTCAGATTTTCACCACTGAGGATGATGTTGGTTGTAGATTTGTCGTTATGGCCTTTACTATGTTGTGGAAAGTTCCCTGTATGCCTATTTTCTGGAGGATTTTTTTCATAAATCGGTCTTGAATTTTGTCGAAAGCTTTCTCGGCACCTGTTGAGATGATCATATGTTTTTTCACCTTCAATTTGTTAATATGGGATATCACATTGATTTTCCTATATTGAAGAATCCTTGCATTCCTGGGATAAACCCCACTTGATCATGGTGTCTGATACTTTTAATGGGCTGTTGGATTCTGTTTGCTAGCATTTTGTGGAGGATTTTTCATCTATGTTCATCAGTGATATTGGCCTGTAGTTTTCTTTCTTTGTGACATCTTTGTTTGATTTTGGTGTCAGGGTGATGATGGCCTCATTGAATGAGTTTAGGAGTGTTTCTCCCTCTGCTATATTTTGGAAAAGTTTCAGAAAGATAGGTGTTAGCTCTTCTCTAAATGTTTGATAGAATTCCCCTGTGAAGCCATCTGGTGCTTGGCTTTTGTTTGTTGGATGATTTTTAATCACAGTTTCAATTTCAGTGCTTGTGATTGGTCTGTTCATATTTTCTACTTCTTCCTTGTTCAGTCTCGGAAGGTTGTGCATTTCTAAGAATTTGTCTATTTCTTCCAGGTTTTCCATTTTATTGGCATAAAGTTCCTTGTAGTAATCTCTCATGATCCATTGTATTTCTGCAGTGTCAGTTGTTACTTCTCCTTTTTCATTTCTAATTCTATTGATTTGAGTCTTCTTCCTTTTTTTTATGAGTCTGGCTAATAGATTAACAATTTTGTTTATCTTCTCAAAGAACCAGCTTTTAGTTTTGTTTATCTTTGCTATTGCTTCTTCATTTCTGTTTCATTTGTTTGTGATCAGACCTTTATGATTTCTTTCCTTCTGCTAACTTTGGGGTTTTTTTGTTTTTCTTTGTCTAATTGCTTTAGGTGTAAGGTTAGTTTATTTATTAGAGATACTTCTCATTTCTTAAGGTAGGATTGTATTGCTATAAACTTCCCTCTTAGAACTGCTTTTGCTACATTTCATAGGGTTTGGGTCGTCGTGTTTTTATTTTCATTTGTTTCTAGGTGTTTTTTGATTTCCTCTTTGATTTCCTCAGTTATCTCTTGGTTATTAAGTAGTCTATTGTTTAGCCTCCATTTGTTTATATTTTTACAGATATTTTCCTGTAATTGATATCTAGTCTCCTAGTGTTTTGGTTTCAAAAAGATACTTGATACCATTTCAATTTTCTTAAATTTACCAAGTCTTGATTTGAGACCCAAGATATGATCTATCCTGGAGAATGTTCCATGAGTGCTTAAGAAGAATGTGTATTCTGTTGTTTTTGGATGGAATGTCCTATAAATATCAATTATGTCCATATTTTTAAATTCATCATTTAAAGCTTCTGTTACCTTATTTATTTTCATTTTGGATGATCTGTCCATTGGTGCAAGTTGGGTGTTAAAGTCCCCTACTATGATTGTGTTACTGTCTATTTCCCGTTTTATGGCTGTTAGTATTTGCCTTATGTATTGAGGTGCTATGTTGGGTGCATAAATATATACAATTGTTATATCTTCTTCTTGGATTGATCCCTTGATCATTATATAGTGTCCTTCTTTGCATCTTGTAATAGTCTTTGTTTTAAAGTCTATTTTTTCCGATATGAGAATTGGTATTACACCTTTCTATTGATTTCCATTTTCATGGAATATCCTTTTCCATCCCCTCACTTTAATTCTGTATGTGTCCCTAGGTCTGAAGTGGGTCTCTTGTATACAGCATATATACTGGTCTCATTTATGTATCCATTCACCCAGTCTATGCTTTTTGGTTGGAGCATTTAATCCATTTACATTTAAGGTAGTTATCGATATTTATGTTCCTATTACCATTTTCTTAATTGTTTTGGGTTTGTTACTGTAGTTCTTTTCCTTCTCTTGTGTTTCCAGCCCAGAGAAATTCCTGTAGCGTGTGCTGCAAAGCTGGTTTGGTCATGCTGAATTCTCTTAGCTTTTGCTTGTCTGTAAAGGTTTTAATTTCTCCATCAAATCTGAATGAGATCCTTGCTGGGTAGAGTAATCTTGGTTGTAGGTTTTTCCCTTTCATCACTTTAAATATGTCCTGCCCTTCCCTTCTGGCTTGCAGAGTTTCTGCTGAAAGATCAGCTGTTAACCTTATGGGGATTCCCTTGTATATTATTTATTGTTTTTCCCTTTCTGATTTTAATATTTTTTCTTTGTATTTAATTTTTGATAGTTTGAGTAAAATGTGTCTTGCCATGTTTCTCCATGTATTTATCCTGTATGGGACCCTCTGTACTTCCTGCACTTTATTACCTATTTCCTTTCCCATATTAGGGAAGTTTTCAACTATAATCTCTTCAAATATTTCTTAGTCCCTTTCCTTTTCTATTCTTCTTCTGGGACCCCTATAGTTCAATTGTTGGTGCCTTTAATGTTGTCCCAGATGTCTCTGAGACTGTCCTCAATTTTTTCATTCTTTTTTCTTTATTCTGCTCTGCAGTAGTTATTTCCACTAATTTATCTTCCGGGTCACTTATCCGTTCTACTGCCTCAGTTATTCTGCTATTTACCCTTTCTAGAGAATTTTTAATTTCATTTATTGTGTTGTTCATCACAGTTTGCTCTTTCATTCTTCTAGGTCCTTGTTAAACTTTTATTTTCTCCATTCTATTACCACGGTTTTGGATCATCTTTACTATCATTATTCTGAATTCCTTTTCAGGTAGACTGCCTACTTCCTCTTCATTTGTTAGGTCTGGTGGGTTTTTGTCTTGCTCCTTCATCTGCTGTTTGTTTCTTTGTCTTCTCATTTTGCTTAAATTGCTGTGTTTTTGGTCTCCTTTTCACAGGCTGCAGGTTCGTTGTTCCCTTTGTTTTTGGTGTCTGTCCCCAGTGGCTAAGGTTGGTTCAGTGTGTTCTGTAGGCTCCCTGGTGGAGGGGATTAGTGTCTGTTTTCTGGTGGATGAGGCTTGATCTTGTCTTTCTTGTGGGCAGGTCCATGTCTGGTGGTGTGTTTTGCAGTTTCTGTTGCCTTATTATGATTTTAGGCAGCCTCTCTTCTGATGGATGGTGTTGTGTTCCTGTCTTGTTAGTTGTTTGGCCTAGGGTGTCTAGCACTTTATCTTGCTGGCCGTTGAGTGGAACTGGGTCTTGGTGTTGAGATGGAGATCCCTGGGAGATTTTTGCCCTTTGATAATCTGTGCAGTTGGGAAGTCTCTTGTGGACCAGTGTCCTGAGCATGGCTCTCCCACCTCAGAGGCACAGCCCTGATGCCTGGCTGGAGCACCAAGAGCCTGTCATCCACACAGCTCAGAATAAAAGTGACAAAAAGAAGAAAGAAAGGAAGAAGATGATAAAATAAAATAATGTTATTAAAATAAAAAATAATAATAAAAAAATTTTTAAGTAATAAAAAAGAAAGAAAGAAGAGAGCAATCAAACCAAAAAACAAATTCACCGATGATAGCAAGTGCAAAAAACTATACTAAAAAGATAACGGAGACAGAACCCTATGACAAATGGTAATAGTAAAGCTATACAGACAAATTCACACACAGAAGCATACACATACACACTCACCAAAAGAGAAAAAGGGAAAAAAAAAATATATATATATATAATTGCTCCCAATGTCCACCTCCTCAATTTGGGATGATTTGTTGTATATTCAGGAACTCCACAGATTCAGGGTTACATCAAGTTGATTGTGGAGATTTAATCCACTGCTCCTCAGGTTGCTGGGAGGGATTTCCCTTTCTCTTCTTTGTTTGCATAGCTCCTGGGGTTCAGCATTGGATTTGGCCCCTCCTCTGTGTGTAGGTCACCTGAGGGCATCTTTTCTTCGCTCAGACAGGATGGGGTTAAAGGATCAGCTGATTCAGGGGCTCTGGCTCACTCAGGCTGGTGTGGAGGGAGTTGCACAGAATGCGGGGCGAGCCTGCGGTGGCAGAGGCCAGTGTGACGTTGTACCAGCCTGAAGCACACTGTGTGTTCTACCTGGGAAGTTGTCCCTGGATAATGGGACCCTGGCTGTAGTGGGCTGCACAGGCTCTTGGGAGCGGAGCTGTGGATAGTGACCTGTGCTTACACACAGGCTTCTTGGTGACTGCAGCAGCAGCCTTAGCATCTCATTCCCGTCTCTGGGGTCCGCGCTGATAGCCGTGGCTTGCACCCATCCCTGGACCTCCTTTAAGCAGCACTCTTAATCCCCTCCCCTTGTGCACCAGGAAACAGGTAAGAAAAAGTCTCTTGCCTCTTCAGCAGCTCTAGACTTTTTCCCGCTCTCCCTCCCGGCTAGCCGTGGCACACTAGTCCCCTTCAGGCTGTGTTCAGGCAGCCAACCCCAGTCCTCTCCCTGGGATCCGACCTCCGAAGCCCAAGCCTCAGCTCCCAGCCCTCGGCTGCCCCGGCGGGTGAGCAGTCAAGCCTCTCGGGCTGGCGAGTGCTGGTCGGCACTGATCCTCTGTGCAGGAATCTCTCTGCTTTGCCCCTGCACCCCTGTTGCTTCTCTCTCCTCCATGGCTCCGAAGCTTCCCCCTCTGCCACCCACAGTCTGCGCCCACAAAGGGGCTTCTAGTGTGTGGAAACATTTCCTCTTTCACAGCTCCCTCCCGCTGGTGCAGGTCCTGTCCCTATTCCTTTGTCTCTGTTTTTTTCTTTTTTCTCTTTTGCCCTACCCAGGTACATGGGGAGTTTCTTGCCTTTTGGGGGGTCTGAGGTCTTCTGCCAGCGTTCAGTAGGTGTTCTGTAGGAGTTGTTCCACATGTAGATGTATTTCTGATGTATTTTGGGGGAGGAAGGTGATCTCCACGTCTTACTCTTCCACCATCTTGAATCTCCTCTCCCAATCTATGTTTTTAAAAGTTCTCACAATTTGCAGTGGAAAGGATGGGTAGTGGGAAGGCAAGGGTAAAATTATGTACAGGGAGGAGGTTATTGCTTTTTTGAGTTGAAAGTTGATAGTGGTCTGGACTTGGCTTGGGGGGTAAAAATATTAAAAATAGATTGATTTTGGATACATTTTGAATATACTACTGGTATAAATTATGGTTATATTGGAAGTTAGGGGTGAGGGAAAGGGAGGGCTGAAGGATGACTCTTACATTTCCATCTTGAATAGCTTAACAGATGGTGATACCATTTGGTGAAATGGGATAGAATGGAGTAGGAGCACATTTAGTGGGAAAAAGCAATATTTCTCCATTAGACATATTAAAATATGAATTTCCTTTTCTACATCCTAAAGACACAATACATTCTCAAGCTCCCTGCTGTCATATATGCTGTTAGCCTGGCATAGAATGCTTTTTCACCTATCTACCAAGTTTCTCCTCATCCTTCAAGGTTCAGCTGAAGTATACTCTCTTTGCTATTCCTCCTGACCCCTCCCAGTTATCTGGTTCTTCCATCTGCTTTCAGAGCACTTTACTTATAACTGTCTTCTGTACTGGAAAATGAGCTTGAACAATTTATCCCTGTATCCTTAGTGTCTAACATAGTGTCTGAATTTTTTTTAAATTGTAACATGAGACTGGATGGAGGTATGGACAAGATGGCTGACTAGGTAGACCCTGAACTCACCTCCTCCCATGGGCACAATGAAACTGCAACTATTCAAAGAGCAACTATCCATGAGAGCAACCTGAAGACTAGCAGAAAAGATATGCTACAGCTAAAGATATAAATAAGGAATCACAAGATGAGTAGGAGAGACAGAGCTTCCGTATAGTTGAGACCTATATTCCCTGGTATGTGACCACAAAAGGAGAATAATACTAATTGCGCTGGTTCTTCCCACATTGGGCTCTCCAGCCATGTGGTCCTGCACTAGTAAGATGAGCCCCCAGAACATTTGACTTTGAAGGCAAGTGGGGCTTTTTGGAGAGACAGAAGACTGTGAGAAATAGACTCCACCCTTAAAGGGCACACACAGAATTTCACATGCTCTGAGACTCAGAGCAGAATCAGTAATTTAAAAGAAGCCTGGGTCAGATCTGCTTACTGATTTTGGAGAACTTCCTGGAGAAGCAGGAGGCAATTGAAACTCACCCTGGGGACACAGACACTGGCAGTAGCCATTTATGGGAGCTCATCCCACCAAGAGGACACTGGTGTTGGTAAACACCATTGTTGCTTATTAGTGCTGGAACCGGGCCCCACCCATCAGCCATTTGGCACCAGTTCTGGGATGCTCCATGTCAGGCAGCTAGCAGAGCAGGGACACAGCCCTACTCACCAGCAGGCCAGCATCTGTAGGACCCCCCACCCCAAGACACAAGCCCTCCCGGGATTGGACCCGCCCACCAGAGGGTCCAGGAACCAACCCCTTCCACTAGTGGATCATTACTAACCCTGGAACCCAGCATCACCCACCAGGGCATGGGCAACAGCCCCAGGATCACCTGAGCCTTGTTCCTACCCACCCTTGTACTGAAAACATCTCTGGGACCACCAGAGTCATGCAGCCAGAGATGCTGGGACCCAGCTCCACCCACCAGTGGGCGGTCATTAGCCCCAGGACACCCTGGGCCCTGGCACCACCCACCAGTAGGACAACTTCAGCTCCAGAAACTCTGGGTCCCATAGCCAGAGACCCTAGGACCTGGCTTTGCCATCCTGTGGGCTGGCACTAGCCCTGGCACCAGGCCTCACCCACCAGCAGGCAGACACCAGCCCCAGGATCACCAAGGACATGTAGGCAGCTGTGTCAACATACAGTGCAAACACCAGCAGCCTGGCACCAGCCCCAGGATTCCCTTGTCCCTTGCCCTATCCACCTACCTATACCAACTCTAGGGTACCCAGGGTCCTGCAGAGAGTGAACTCAATCTCTGGTTCCACCCTCCAATGTGTTGGCATTAGCCCTGGGTCATCCTGGGCCCTGGAGCTGGACACCAGTGGGCCAACACCAGCTCTGGGAACCCCTGCCCCACAGCCAGGGACCCCAGGACCTAGCTCTGCAAGTCAGTTGACACCCAGGACCGAGCTTCAGCTGCTTGTGTGTGAGCACCAGCCCTGGGACCACGGCAGCCTTGCATCCAGCTGTGGCAAGAACCAGCCCATCCTCTAGCAGGCCAACACCACCCCAGGGTGTCCTGGGGCCCCACCCAACAGCAGGTAGACACTTGCTCTGAGATCCCTGGCACCAGAGCCAGACACCATGGGACCTGGCTATACGCACTGGTGGGCCAGCACTAGCCCTGAGATCCCCCTGGGCTCAGTAGCCAGTCAACCTATGACATGGCCACAACCATCTGTGGCTTGGCACCAGGACCTGGAGTCACCTGACTGTGAAAGCAGCCAAACCAGGACATGGCCTTGATCACGTGTGGCTCACAGCCTCTGCACAAGGCAGTGTCTGGCAACCAACTGGACAGGGGTACAATCCCACGTACCAGTGTCCTCACAGTAATCAGCCCACCACAACAGAAGGACCCACACAGCCCACATAGAGGGTACCCAGAAAGTATACTGTCTTTTCTCATTCAAGTTGTGATTTTACTGATTCTTGGTATGATAGAACTCTGAATCATATTAAAACGATCTATTTTAGGAGTCAGTAACCCTGTTTATGTTTAGCATAAGTCCTGGCATAATTTTGTGTTCCAATGGCAATGTAACTTTCAGAGACTTTGCTGTGCTCTTCAGTTTTGCTTGGTTTCTCTGGTGTCACTGAGGTTCCTGTTGACCTCTGCCAGAACCATTATTGTCTTTGGGTAGGAAAAGGGATTCTCCAGCTTACAGGCACAAAGAGTGCTTCCTGGACTGCAGCTTGCTATGTTGGGATTCTCCTTGCAGTTGCTTCCTAATGTCTAACTGGGAGAGGAGAGTCTCTGGTCAGCAGAGATGAAGAGCAGCTTCCATGGTTTCTTGATGTAAGCAAGGCTCCTCCCCAGTCCCTCCTTCCAGAGTCCCAGGCCCACCTGGGGTTGTCACTAGGACTCCTTTTTGACTTTGGGCTGCATTCTTCTAGGTTAGGTGTTAGGAAGATGCTTTGTTGCTATGTTTCTCTGTTCTTCTTCAGGCTGCCTTCCTCTTCTCTATCTTTTTGAGTTCTTCTATTGTTGTCTTTTTTCATTATTTCCAAGGTTTATTTATCTCCAGAGAGAGGTGAACCTATGACAGCTCATCTAAACTGGAAGTCCAATTTATGTTTTTCAAACATCACTTTTCTGCATGGAGAATCAATTGTAGGAGGCTGGAGTGAATGTAGGATATAAGCAGGAGGCTACCACACAAGTCCTGGTAACAGATGGTTGTGCTTTAGTCTGGGGTGGTAGCAATGAAGATAGAAACAGATGAATAAATTAAAGATATTTTGGAGGAAAAACAAACAAGGCTTACTTTGGGGATTTCTGACTTGAGCAATTGAATGGATGGAAGTGCCACTTAATTGTCAAAAACATCTCCTACATCCCCACAGGGAGCACTCCCACTACAAAAATGCATACTTTTCTGTAATACATGGGCTTGAGCTTACATTCCCCAATCAGGAGCAGGGTTACACATTCAGAAGAAACGTGTCCCCATCCCACCTACTTCTCCTTGTCTCAGATTCATTACTGAGACCACCTTCCATTTGCATACAAATTACAATAATTGAGTAGAGTCCCCAGAGTGCACTGAGTTTTCAATAACCTTCACGTTAACAATACACCAACAGAGTTCTGCTGTTAAGTGCATTTATTATGCAATGGTTTAAATACTCTCATTTGATTTTATCACTAATAATCCAAATCTTCTCCCTACCCCATGCCCTGATATGTTTCTGAGACTTCCAGTAAAGCTCTCCACAGAGCCATTGACCACAGTAAACTAAGATGAATGATGGGCTCTGGCCTGTGTTTTACCCTCCAACTTTCAACATTATTTAGCAACTGAACACCAGCTTTGTGGATTTCTACAGTTAATCTGCAAAGCGTTGCTAACTAGTCAGACAGTTTTGCTGGAAAGACAGGAAAGGAAATTTGGATTCAATATGGGTAACAAATGATGGAAATTAGTGGAGTTTCCATGATATAGAAGGATGAAGCAGGTATTTGGAGTTGAATAGATGAAGGCTTGAATCCCCACTCAATTTTTAGCTGAATGGCCTGGGGTAAAATCACTTACTCTCTATAATCATTTGTTTACTAAAAGGTAAGACAAAGTATCACCCTGATAGAACTAAGGGAAGTAAAATGCAATCAGGTATTAGATGCTTTGTAAAGTGTAAAGCACTATGCATTTTAGTTATTATTTTAACTGTCCCTGATGCCTCTTCCATTCTCCACTTGCCATGTAAAATGGTATTATGGATACTATAGTAAGAATGGGCCATGTTATCCCATCCCTACTCTGTGTCTTGTCTGTGCTCTTTGACCAAGGTTTTAGAGAGGCTTGAACTTGTAAGTGACAAAGGAATATTGCTTTAAATTACCAGTGGAAGGACTCTACCCTATAAAGAGGCCCCCAAAATTGCAAGTAGGCCTCTCATACCCCCAACTACCAAAAGAGCCCATTAGATCTGTGCCCACCTCTCCTTGCCCAGTGTAAAGGTTTGAGCCTAGTTTCAGCCCTCTATTTCCCTCTGGCAACTTTTCTTAGCATTCAGAATACTTTTGGCACTTATGGGTCAAAAGATGGTACCCACCACTCTGATTCTGAGGCTTCCTCTGGGGCAGCTTCTTCACTTCCAAAACACAAACCTGCAGGGTCCACAAAGGATAGGCAGAACCATTATATGCCCAACACTAGTCACCCCCACCAGTCTCGCTGAGTGCTCTCTTTTTCAATAACAGTCACAACCTCCCAGAGGCCACAGAGACAATCAAATTCACCAAGTTCACTCTTATGGTGTTCTAAAAAGCACTTTAATGTGTAGGATTTTCTGACTAAAACATGGAGAGGACAATCAATATTCCCTTCAGTGCAACTGTGCCAAGAACTTGGAGTACTGGCTTCCTGAGGAGCTTTTGCCTCCAAAGGTTGTAGTTGTTCATGACAACAATATTCCATCTATCCACTTAACCAAAATAGTCCACTGCCAAGAAGAATCAAAATACAATTTGGATCTTAAAATCCCACCCCACCCATTCCCCATCATGCCTATGTTCTTAGTCCTTAGTTTAGATTTGGATTATCATCACAGCTCACTTAGCCTCAGTTCAAATTGAACTTGCCTAGGTCCTGGAAAGCAGTAGGAACCTAATCAGTGAACCTTACTCTTGGTATCTACTTTGTGAGAAGACTCAGTTTTTAGAAATTTCCAGACCTTCCAAGTGTCAGTGGGTGATATAATATAGCTGTTGAAATTTGTGATATTAGATACTAGGGGACTCACTTAGCCCCAGGTGCCCAAGTGGAGTAAAGAAACTAAAGAAAAAGAAAGCATATCATTTCCATGTAAATAAATTAGTGAAGAAATACTCTCTTGAGTTTTATTCCCTCCTCTGCCTCTTTAAAACCCATGCCCCATTGACAGTGACAGTGAGGTCAGCTGCTAGTCCATGGCCTGCTGGGAGTGTGTTCCAGATGTGCAGTTCCAGGATCCAGCTGTTATTGCTTGAGAGACAGAAGCTTAAAGCTGTCATCCAGGATGGACCTCCTGTTGCGCCGTAGCTTTCTCTGCCGATGCTGGTACCACACCACACCACCAAGAGCCAGAGCAATGAGCAGGAGAGTGACACCCATGGCAATCAAGACAGAAGTCAGTATCTCGATATCCTTTACAGGGATCTGCATGCCCAGCATCCTCACATTGCTTTCTCCAATGTCTCTGGGGATTGCTACTGAAATGGAACAAGAGGCAAGTGGGAAACCTGGGATGGAGAATACTCTAAAATATCGTCTTTTATAGTCAACGCTGGGAGAGGAGAAATAAGGTCATCCAAATAGGACAGAGGAACTATCCTTATCCCTCAAAAGATCAGCCAATGATGACAGATTTGGAGGTTACAGAGAACCAGCGTAACAAAATGTCATAGCTGAGAAAATCATTAGGAAGCACCGAGGCACCAACCCCCCCATGGAAAGAGCTAACACTCACTCAGAGTGAGTGTTTTATATATTTCTTTAAATATATAAAAGCCTGTGATGTAGAAAAAAAAAGAATTGAATTTCGTTTGCGTGGTTCCAGAGGGTAGAACTGGGAGCAGTAAGTAGAAACTCCTGAGAAGCAGTTTGACTCAATTATCTAGCTTATCAATACTCACTTTGACCACTGGACCATGACAAGAGTCTGCCTCTGTGCTGTCTGGTCTCTCACATCTTTGGGTCATTATAACACTGATGTCACATTGATATTTCTAGGTGAAATATCTAATTTTCTTAGTTCCTGGCATACAAACTTTTGATGATCTCCAATTAGCCTATGGAATAAAGCTCAGACTCAAGTCAGACATTGCAACTCTCATGATCAGGTTTTAACTTAGCCTACTCTTATTTACTATCTTCAGGAATAGCAACTCATTCTTTGTTCTGCAGAATGGGTGAGCCTCTTTCAGGCTTCCAAGACTTTCTCATGCTGCTCCTGTTGCCTTAACACCCTTTCTTCTTCCTCACCATTCTATCCCTAGCTTAAATATTATAGGTCTCAGCAAAGCTTTCTTCAATTCAGCTGTATAACTAACAGTGGTCTTTCTTTTGTGTGCCCAAAGTACCTGTACTCTTTGTACTCCCACAATTTACTTGCTTGGGCCAAGTGACCTAATCCACCCTCACTTCTGGAATTCAGTCTCCTCTTTTATAAAATGGGGATAATAACCATACTTAATTCAGTGGTTTATTGTGAGGCTTGAGTGAGTTGATATTTATAAAATATTTAACATAGCTCCTGGAAGACAGCAAATGCACAATAATTGATCAGTTGTTATTATTGTTTCCCCACTTAAAAAAAATAACATATAGTATCCAGCACTGCAATTATTGTCTCTGTGTCTCATTCCACTTTTAGACATGAATCTCTTGGAAAATAGTGACTATGTCTTACTTTTGTGGTGTCGCTGGCAGTTAGTATGTGTTTGATGAATGTATAACTGGATGAATCAATATTCTTACAGAACTGAGAGAAGATGAAATATAATGAGTTCAAATGGAAGCTGGGAAACATTCTGGTTTTGAGTTTACATTCTACCACTTACTTCTCTTGTGACCTTGGAAAAATCACTTTCCATCTCTCAGTTTCTCATGCAAAAAATATTGGGCTTTAGTAGACCACCAGTTTTCAGGGTTTTTCCCCACTGTTGAACCTTTTTAACAAACAAGAGCTTATGAGGATGTATGTATGTATGTACACACTGATATGTACAAATGCATATACAAATGTATGCACAAAATATGTATATATACAAATATATGTGTGTATATATATACAAATACATATACATATATGTATGTCACTCTGCTCTCTCTGCTTCACCTTACCTCTCCCTAACCCTCCAGGACATACCCTAGTCCCCTGGTTGACTGTTTATAAGATACTTAGATCATTAGGACTTTTCCAAACAGAGCTGAAAAACCTCCAGACTAAACTGAAGATCTTTAACATCCATTCTAGCCTCTCACAACATTGTGAATCTTTCTCAGTTCAGGTACAAATGAGGTAGAGAGTGAAAGCATTTGAACCCAGCCTGGATAGAACAAGAATCTCTATTTTCTGGAAGGACAGAAATGGATGGTTCTAAAGCGTCAACTATTTGGTATTCTATAGATGAAAGAATAATTACCTGGTGCATACTGAATGGCATTTGTCCTAGTTTCACACTGTCCTTGTGGGGAATTCATGTCTGTGCTATAGCACCTTCATTCACAACTCAGCAAGACCTTGAATTTTATTCCCCCTCACACATTAGTAAGAGATAAGATAGCAGCCTTCAACTGAGTATGAGGCAATTTTCCTCAACTCAGGAGGTTGGGCATGGGGGTCAGAGAGAATAAACCTGCTGAGAGAAGCTTAACATTAGATTCCTGGCTTCTGAAGTCTTAAATAAATCTCAGGATGCTTTCTGCTAGTATTGAGGTCCACCCTTCAGCCATGTGGAACCCATCTTCTAGAGGCACTGCACTTTTCCCCAAATGCACAACATATATAACTATCCAATCTGTGTATCATTCTCCCTACCTTTTCCAGTCTCTTCAGAGATGATGGTGGTAGTGCTTAAGTGTTCTGGAGGAAAAAGAGAAAAGAGGTTAGTCTTATTATTCTTCCTACCTATCCAAAGTCTTGTTGTAGGAGGTTAGCATTGGTTGGAGGAAACTCTCTGTGATATAGTAAGCAAAATGGAGGTGACTGGAATTAACTATCTTTTGATCAAAGTCAGTATTGGTATGTGGATTTGATTTTGAGCAGTGACACAAAATATGAGCAAGAGCATAGGCTTAGGAGTCCAAAAGGTAAGCCACCCCTCTGCCAATATTTACATATTTATTGGCACTTTATCCTCATTATTGCTCTTTTTGCCACCTTTTCCCAGCCTTCCTTCAGGAAGCCCCTGCTCTTTGTCAAACCTACATCCCTACATATTCAACCATTTTAGAATACTTCTTCCTCTTCTTGCTTTAATGAGGCTGAGCTCTTTTCTGAGAACTATATTCCTTTTTGTCTTCTCAATACTGCTTTGAGATTATTTATTATTCCTTCCCTTTTTGCAAAGATCCATCTCTTTTGAGGCTTATATTATTTGGCTAAAAAACCACAACCACTTTTTGTCACTGTTACCTAGCAGTTCTCTTCATTCATGGAAGTCTTTGGTACGTGGCTCAGTCTTTCTTGTCTTCATTTCCCATCATGAGTGTTGACCTATCCAACACTTAAGCCTCACAGTTTTTAGACCTCTTAACTCTAACAAATTTCAAATATACTCCAACTCTATCAACCACTCTTATGGTCACATTGGACTAATTATGCAGAATTGCTCCATCTCATAAGTCTAAAATCTAACAACAGCCTCCTAGTCTCTCCATGTTCTAATGCTATTTATTCTATTTAACCTGTTATTTTCTCCTCTCTTGAAGACCTCTAGCTCCTGGACACTTCCATTTTTCTCACCTCACCAGTTTCATCCTGTGTTTTTCTTCCATTCCTGGCCAGGCTGGACTCCATTGTCTATCACTTCAACTACTACCTTACCAGGAATGTTATAACCATTTGCTGAAACCCCAGTAACTATACTTTCCTTGTATTTTTTTTTCTGGTATGATGAATGCTGGTGGAGAAACATCACACAATTGTAAAGATCAGTATTCTTTGGGTCCAACTTCAACTAAGTCCTCAGTGCTGCTTGGCAATAATTAATTTATTTTCCATCACTCAGAGTAACTTTTTCCCCACCACTCAGAGTGGTTATTTCATAACCACTTTGTCCACTCTTCTCAAGCCCCTTACACTACCATCTATCTTTCATTCTCAGTAGATGACTCTGTCTCCTCCATCACAGATGAAACACAGACCATCAGACAGAAATATCTACCTTTTTGTCAAGCCTCTCACCCAAACCTACACATTGGTCTTTTTCTGTTTTCTCTCTTCTTTTAGTAGAAAAAAATGACCTTACCCTACTCTAATATTTTTTTGTAGCTCTGGCTTTCATCCCCTGCTTCTTCACTGGGAAGCCCTTTCCAACAATTAGTCTTTTATTCCCTGTCTTCGACTCTTCCCTCTGGTTGGCCTGTTAGCTTATATGATTGGAACAATATCAAATTAGACCATAGTCTGTCAAACAAACAAAAGGTAAATAGGTAAAATTTATGGACTGGCTCATTATTATAGAGAGAGGTAAGCTATTCTTATTCATGGAAGTTCCTTGATGATATGTATTGATGCAGTCTCTTATCTATTAGATGGTCCATATTTGACATGACCCGTTACTACACATGGAGAAAATCTGTTGCTTTGGATATATAGCATCTTGATGATACATCAATTCACCACTTGACTTTGATTCTAAGGACTGACAGAATACAACAAAGAATTATGTGTGCCTGTTTGGGTGGTAGGGAATAGTACTACAGTAGTAACTGGAAGACACATTCTAGCAGTATGTGTTACCAGAGAACAAAGTTTTCCAAAGATATAGGAAATCATAATGTACAATTATTTGTCTCCCTCCCTGGGGGTAAATAGCAGAGTTGTATTTTCTACCCTGGTTTGCTAGCCCTGTTTGAATGCCTAAAGACATTTTCCCACTTTCTATTCCTGCTGACAGAATGTCAATGGCTGGGAATCCCAGAATACCTGCCTCAATATAACCAGTTTTCAAAACAGCATGACTTAAAAAAAAAAAAACAGGAGGAAAAATACCTCTCTGGATTCATGATTCATGTGGGTCCCAAGAGTTTCTATTGAGCCTCTTGCAAGGGGGATAATGATGAGTACTGGATTCAGGTTAAGAGGCTTAAGAAGTGAGACTCAAACCTTTAATGGCCCAAAGACACAAAATTCAACACAGCCTACTCTTCTATGTTATTGGTGGTGAACAAAGATTTATTGGTAAAGAAAATACCCTGGCTATTATGTCTCCATATAACAGATACAAGGAAAAGTTTTTTCCATCCTTGTTAGCATCTGTCTGGGATTACTTGTAATTGAAGGCTAATATCTCTTTCCAGCCTTAGACAATCCCCACAAAACAAACCAATTAATGGGTGACTGTTAGAATTATATTTTTCCTTTTTATAAAAATAAAAGTCATTAATAAGATTCCTTTGAAATAGTTAGTACCTCTAATAAACTCTAAAATAATAAATTTACATACAAATTAAATGTATTCAAAGGAAGCAAATCTACACTAAGCATCAATGCATACAGCCCAGCCAGGCTGAGTCAATTCATGTGAGCTCAACAAGTATCAAAGAAATTAGGAGGGAGCATGAGCAGGGGAGCAACAGGGAATGAGAAATATTGGTTGGGAGAACACGAGAAGGGGTCTGTTCTGTCTTCTTGGAATCAGAAGACGGATGCAAGTCACTTCTTGGATTATCTGGTTCTTACAGGCTAGATACAGTGCTAGAAGATAGCCTAATTAGGCTTTACCTCTTTGGGACAAAACCATAAAGACAGTCTCCATGCCAGCATGGACATGGTCAGTAACGTGACAGTGAAGCAGCCATGTCCCAGGGTTGCTGGTCACCATCTCCACAACCTCAAAGGTCCCTGGGAACAGATCCACCACATCTGCCCGGTAGCTCTCTCCACTCTGCAAGAGAGATTGTGGGTGAGAGAGAGAGAGTGAAGGGTAGAGATAGTCTCAGAACTTAGAGGAATTAAAAGGCTTGGGTATCCACACCAGGGACATAGAACTTCAAGATTCACAGACCAGAGAACAGCTTAAAGATTCCATCTTATCCATCTCCTCTGTGAACCCATGCATACAAACTGACTCAACAGAGGAAACTCTCTCCTCCTACTTTTTCTTAAAGTGTCCCAAAGTAAAGTTCATTTAGTCTTTCATTAGGGCGCTAAAAACTAGTATATCCATTCTTTTTAGCAGGCTTAAGCCTTGACCCCTAGGAAGGATCCACATATTTACTTTAGAAATGAAACTCGGGCTTCCCTGGTGGTGCAGTGGTTGAGAGTCCGCCTGCCAATGCAGGGGACACGGGTTCGTGCCCTGGTCCAGGAAGATTCCACATGCCACGGAGCGGCTAGGCCCGTGAGCCATGGCCACTGAGCCTGTGCGTCCGGAGCCTGTGCTCCACAAAGGGAGAGGCCATAACAGTGAGAGGCCCACGTACCGCAAAAAAAAAAAAAAAAAAAAAAAAAAAAAAGGAAAAAAGAAAGAAATGAAACTCAATTTAGTTTCTCCTCTATGCCACCACCTTTATCAGGACTTCTAAGTCTTTAAGTCCACATTAATGCCTACAACTCTGACCCCTTTTCCTAAGACAAAATCTTCTGCTTCAAAACCCATATGTTGTTCCATGTAGGTCCTGAATTGAAGTTCAGGAATGGATTAAGGACTTTCAGAGATTGTGAGAAACTATTCTGAAATTTCTTACTCAGGATGACTGCTTACTGGACCTCAAGTCCCTGACTGAGACCCAATTACATTTATTCC
The DNA here is from genome assembly GCF_002837175.3 of Physeter macrocephalus. Lineage (NCBI taxonomy): Eukaryota > Metazoa > Chordata > Mammalia > Artiodactyla > Physeteridae > Physeter > Physeter macrocephalus. Next base: position 43,078,719 of record NC_041234.1, on the reverse strand, counting down.
TTCAATCTCCTTATCCCATAAATGAGCCATTCATTTCTTCTATATCATAGGGGAAAGCTAAGGCCTGGAGGGCAATGGCTGACCTTGGCATACAAAGCCAAACTAGAATTCCCTGATCAATACTCCACGTACAAGACCTTTCTTCTTTTAACTGATTATTATCATGTTTCTTTTTATTCTCTTCTTTCTTTATGGATATCAAAGCCCTCTGAGGGACTCAGCCTTCTTTCCAGCTCACCTGATAGAGAAAGCTTTCTGCATGGAAATGGACAGTGTGTAGGTCGATATCTTGTCCCATGGCCAGCATGTACCAAGCCACTCGTTCTCCTTGGTACATGGTAAGGCCCCTGAGGTTGGCATAGAGCTTTCCATTAATGGCTGTAAGAGAAGAAAAACTATTTTAAATCTCTCATTTTGACTTACCACTGCCACTACCCTAGAGCTAATCCCTATCATCTCTGATGATAGCACTACCCTCCTAAATTCTCTCATTTTTATTCCATTTGTTCCTCTCCAGTCTATCTTCCACATTGATGTTATAAGAGTGGTCTTTCTAAATAACTAATATGATCATGTTATTCTGCTGCTTAAAATACTTTAATAGCTCCCTCCTGCCCAAAATATCAAGTCCATGCTTCCTTAGCTCAGCCAACAAGATCCTTCAAAATACAGCCCCAAACTACCTTCCCAAACTCATCTACCACTATCTAACATATTTATTTCAATTAAGGTGATTTTTTCACCATCCCCCCATATGGCCCCATATTCATGTGCTCTGTGTTCTTGCTCATGTTTCTGATCTTCCCTCCCGAAATTTTCCCTCCTTTTATCCATCTTTTAAGCCCAGTCATACCTTCACCTCTTCTAATAATACTTCCCTGATCTAGCGCCTCTCAGCACCTCTCATTGCCTGCGTCCCTTTCCACATCTGAACTCCTCCAGTACTGTCTGTACCACCCTTTGGAACTCACTAGAAACTGCCTTCTACATTTACCTATCTTTTAATTTGTGGAATTTTACATCCCCAACTAGGTTGTAGGTTTCTATTAGGCAGGAAATAAGTGTATATACTATATTCCTTGTATTCGTCAGAACACCCAGCAGACACCTGAGCCTACAATAAATGTTAAAAAAATACCTGTCACATTCTTGGAATTTATAATGATATTAACACATGGGACTCATCATCTGCCTCTTCCCAGGCCACATCCTATGCTTTAAAGACAACAAACCACTCATCACCATGTTAATTCACACTGTCAAGACTATGCCCAGGATACACTCCCCTACTTTTCATGTTCTCACAGAGGGGAGATGATTTATATTCTACATCCCAAGAGAGGAAATAATGGAAGGAACATTTATAGCCTGTCTATTTACTCTGGTCAAATTTTGTATTTGAGAGAAGGGACTAAATATGCTCAACTCAGTCTGACCATAGAAAGTGGTGCAGATGGATTTGTTATTCCATCATGGGGAAGATTTTGCCCCTGTGAAGGAGGAGGGTATTGTTGTCCCTCTACATCAATGACAGGATGAAAAATCTATCCATTGTTGGGGGAGTATTAGTAAGCCCATTTTGTTGTAGAACTAAATTCAGTTTCCCAAATAGCTTTCTCAGTAAGTTCACATTTGATCTTAAGCATCTCTGCCTCTTTCTCAATTGGTTCAGGAATCTGGAAGTGAGGGAAAGGGTATTATTTGTTTGCCCTCAGACACCAACAGTATTTTTTTTTCTCTAGTGCTCACACTCAGAGAGTTTTCAACAAATGCTTGATAGGTAGATAGATTGATGCCTGAAGAGTTTGGATGAATATACACATAAACAAACAGATGGAAATGAGCATTAGCTAAACCCCTGCACTAGCAAGATCTGTGTCCTCTTTCCATTTTGGTTTTGGGCAATTTATTTCTCTGATTTGAAAGGAGATTAAAAAATTCATTTCGTAAAGTTTGTGAATCACTGGATTCAATGTGAATCACTCATATTTCCATCAAGGGGAAATAGCTAGAATCAGTGTGACAATGAGATACTACTTTTGAGTTCCAGTAGAGTCACTATCAAAGCTGCAACTTATCCTCAAATCAAAGAAATACTACACTAGAAGAGATAGTGAGAAATCACTTCATACAGTCTGCTGCACTTAAATGCTCCCTCTTTGAGATTTTCTCTATTTTTTTAAAGATACACAAATCTCTAGAAGAAAGGAAGGCTTGAGTGCACAGTTTACCTCCAAAATCCATTTGAGCATCAAGAAGCTCTTATTTGTATGTAATATAACCCAGTATGCTGCACTCTGAGGCTCTCTCTCCAATCCTTCCATCAGTAAATTGAACCTTTGTTTTAAAAATAGATTAAAAGATAAGCTGTCCTTCATTTGTCTATATTAGAATATATTGATAAAACAGATCTCAGATCCAGAGTGGTAAGGAAATAAGATAATATTGAGAAACTAAACTCAGAATTTTTAAGTATACAGGCCCTAATCAGCCAGTGCACCAGGTACATTGAGGGTCATAAATGTCCATCTTGCCTTCTCTAATATGTTAAAATGTGCTGGTGTCACCACAGCAACTTTACGGTGTCAGCTTCCTGCTTTCTGGGCATTTGGTCTAACGTAGACCACATTACCTATTTTATGTATGAAATATATAATACTGTAGTAGGAGACATTTCTTCTAATTTGTCCCCATTCCACTTTCCTATCCTTTCAGAAATTATGCTCCCTTGGGTTGTGATGGGCCTATCAGATACCCCCATGCAGCCAGTAGGGACTTCTTTGGAAGAGGGTTAGGTTCTTTTCTACAGACCATGCATTTTATTGCTCTCCAAGAAAGTCTCATCCTGTAGGTTAACATGGCCTGGATCCTGGGTCCCATAAGTTTCCACATTCTCTTCCAGATACCAAGACTGGTTCTCATCAAAAATCAAGAATAACAAGGCAAATTCTCGGTCCATGTCACGCCGTCCTCCACTGGGCTCTAGGATGCCCTTTCGGCAGATGGCCAAGGGTCCCACCAGGCCACTGTACATGTCCTAAGGATAGGAGGAAGAGGGAGAGGGTGAACTAGATGGAGTTGTTTCTGGGTGGTAGTGCTCTACAGAGAGACAGGTTGACATCCAAGCCCATTGTGCCCTCAGCACTTCATCATAATGTCTTGTATTTATAAGCACCTCAACTATATTATCTGAATTCATCCTCACAACCATCTTGGGACACAGGTAAAATATGCTATCTCACTTATGATTTATCTCTCCTGGACTATTCGTTTATCTCCAAACTCACCAATCACTTTCACAGCACAATGCCTTTTCTCAGGCTGTTTCTTCTTCCTGTAATGCCCACCCCTCCACCATATCCCTATCTTTTATCATACTGCTATTCAGCTTTCAAGGCTCAATATATATCTACCTACCATTATGTTGCCTTCTCCAGTTTTCCCCTCATTCATCCTCTCCTCCAAGCAGAAGTAATCACTCTCTCATGGACCCCCACAGCACTTTCTATTAAATGGTTTTAAAGAGCTGCTAATACTATACTATATTTAAAATTTATTCTGTATATATATATATACATATATATGTATATATATAGTTATATATAGTTATATTTTATATATTTAATGTTGATGTTTTGTTTATATTCATCTGTCTCCCACAACTAGATCACACTCTTTGAAAATGGGAACTGTATCTTACATTTGTATCATCCAAAGCACCAGGTAAAATGTAGTAGGCTCTCAATAAATAATAGATGACATCTGCCTGTGGATGGGTGGCTACATAGATAAACCCATTTTCCAGGAAACAGATCACACTCTTTGAAAATCGGAACTATATTTTACATTTGTATCATCCAAAGCACCAGGTAAAATGTAGTAGGCTCTCAATAAATAATAGCTGACATCTGCCTGTGGATGGGTGGCTACATAGATAAACCCATTTTCCAGGAAACAAAGGCAGAATGACTTGCCTAAAGTCACTTCAAAAGCAAGACAGAACAAAATTTAGTTTAGAAACCCAATCTCTTGACAACTAATTCTAGGTTTCTTAAATGATAGCATACTGCCTTATATTATCCAAGAAGAAGAAACAAGGAAGAAAATCCTCAGAACTAACATGTGGTGCTACTTATTCCTTTCATCCCTCCTCCTACCTACTAGAATAAGGCCAGCATTTGAGGAATTTCACCTGAAACCTGGACTTTAGTGCTGGGTTTCTTACTACATCTGTTTAATAACTTCTTTTTGCTAGGCAGCCTGCCCATTTCTGAGACAACTCCAGGAAGCCAATATTGTCTTTACCTTGATGGGATCCACTGCAGAATAATAGATCCAGGAAACACAAGTAGAATCATTGGGCCCAGGGCCAGATCTCTCTGGGATATTCCACTGGTAAGTGAGAACCTCACCTAGAAGGGGTAACAGGAGTCTCCAGTTGAACCAGGTCAGAAATTTCTCCCAGTTCCCGGGTATCCCTAAGAGGCTGTGGCAGGTGAGTCCCAGTACCTTTAAGATATCTCTCCATCATTTCCATATCAGTCTTCATTTTATTTTTGTGACTTTATTCTTCTACCTCCTGGGACACCCTCAACATCTCTTCTACTGTCCCCATCTTTAAATATTCAGGTACAATATTCTAGTAAGGCAGTTCTGCTACTATTCTCCCTGCTTATAATGACCTTCCTTCTTTGGCTCTGTTTTGGTCTCCTTATCCTGCTGCTGCCTCCTAAATGCAGCTGTTTCTTCAAGTCTCTGTCTCTAGTCCTCTTCTCCTCTTTTTCCTCTTTTTCCATACTGTCTCCATGGAAGCTTTCAGCCATCTTTCTGATGTCAATTATGATCTGTGTGTATTGATGCCTCAAATATGTAGCCAGACTTTCCTTGTCATTAAGCTCCAATCAAAAATGGGCATAGAGGGAACCTACCTCAACATAATAAATGCTATATATGACAAATCCACAGCAGACATCATACTCAATGGTGAAAAACTAAAGCATTTCCTCTAAGATCAGGAACAAGACAAGGATGTCCACTCTCACCACTATCATACATCAGTTTTGGAAGTCCTAGCCATGGAAATCAGTGAAGAAAAAGAAATAAAACATATACCAATTGGAAAAGAAGAAGTAAAAGTATCACTGTTTGCAGATGACATGATATTATACATAGAGCTAATCAATGAATTTGGTAAAGTTGCAGGATACAAAATTAATGCACAGAAATCTCTGGCATTCCTATACACTAATGATGAAAAATCTGAAAGAGAAATTAAGGAAACACTCCCATTTACCATTGCAACAAAAAGAATAAAATACCTAGGAATAAACCTACCTAGGGAGACAAAAGACCTGTATGCAGAAAACTATAAGACACTGATGAAAGAAATTTAAGATGATAACAACAGATGGAGAGATATACCATGTTCTCGGATTGGAAGAATCAATATTGTGAAAATGACTATACTACCCAAAGCAATCTACAGATTCAATGCAATCCCTATCAAATTACCAATGGCATTTTTTACAGAACTAGAACAAACAATTTTAAAATTTGTATTGAGACACAAAAAAACCCGAATAGCCAAAGCAGTCTTGAGGGAAAAAAACGGAGCTGGAGTAATCAGACTCCCTGACTTCAGACTATTTATTTATTTATTTATTTGTTTGTTTGTTTGATGGGATTAACAGAAAGAAACTACTATATATAAAATAGATATGCAAAGAGGATATACTGTATAGTACAGGGAATTATAGCAATTATCTTAAAATATCTTATAGTGGAGTATAATCTGAAAAAATATTGAATCACGATGCTGTATAACTAAAATTAACATAATATTGTAAATCAAAGATACTGAACATTGTGGGCAGAGTCAAGATGGCAGAATAGGAGGATGTCGAATTTGCATCTCCTCACAAATACATCAAGAATATATTGGAACAATTCTCAGAGAGCACCTACCGAACACTAGTGGAGGACCTTGGACACCTAAGGGGACAAAAAATTCCCCGAGCAACCAGGTAGGATGAAAGAAAGAAGGAAATGGGGAAGGAAAGTGGAAACAGGATGGGACCAGTGCCCCTGAGGGGGAGTTAAAGGAGAGCAGAGGTTCCCGCACTCAGAAAAGCTCACTTACAGCAAGGGGAACAGTGGTGACAGAGAGGGACTTTCAGGGGATTGGGAGATTGGAGGGGAATGCAGCAACCAGTCTGTGGAAGGCAGGACAGAGTAATACCTATTCACATAGTCTGTGCCACAGCCCTGCACACCCTAGCCTGAGTTGTGTGTAGGAGGGCTGGGTGCTGTAGAGTGGGGTTTGGAGAGTGGACCCAGGGAGGGGGTAGCTGTTGGTTGTGAGGAGACAGCCTGAGGCAGCAGGAGGGAAGGGCTCCACAGCCAGAAAGGTTTGCAGAGGAAGCCCAGGCCACCATGGAGGTGAGATGCAATTGTTGAGTGGTGTGCAAAGGGCAGGGCTGCCATTGGAATGCACTTTCCCACCCATTGGGCTGGCCTCCTTGGGCAATGTCAGTTGTGCATGCCTGAGCAGGCACGCCCACCCTGAAAACCTGGGTTCCCCTCACCTGCTCAGGTCTTGGCAAGCCTGCTAGGGACCCAGACCTGAGCCCTGCCCTTGCCAAAGCCTCCTCCGGCCACATGGGTCCAGGTGGACCTGAACACAACGCCCACAAAGCATCCATGGGCTGTGTGGGTCTCGGCAGACTGACACTGCCCCTGACAAATCTTCCTTTGTCCACGCAGGTCGTGGCAGGCTGAGTGCCGCCCTTCTCCAAAGCCTCCTCCAACTGTGCCAGCCCCTGCAGCCATGCCCATGGAAGTCTGCACCCCAGCTGGCCTATGCAAGCATGTGTGCTCCAGGCCAGCTTCAGGAGCAGATGCTGGTGAGAGGAACACAAGCAGAGGTGGGGATGACACAGCTGGTCCAGAGACCTACCGATAGGTCTTGGAGGAACTCCTGGGGAGGTGGGGGTTGGCTGTAGCTCACTGTGGGGGCAGGGACATTGATAGTGGAGGTACCACAGAATTTTCCATTTTTTAATTTTTTTATATTTTTATCTTTATTTTTTAAACTTTTAAAATTATTTTATTTTATTTTATCTTTTTACTGTTGTTCTATTTTGCTTTGTTGTTGTTTCATTTTTATTTTTTCTAATATATTTTTTATTTTTCTAATTTTATTTTTATTTTTATTCTTTGTTATTGTCCTAGTCTGTTATTTGTTGTCCTTTTCTTCCTGTTGGTTTGTTATTTTGACATTTTTGTTTAGTTTTGTTTTGCTTTGTTTATTATTTTCTTTTGTTTTTATCCTTTTTTTTCTAGTTTTGATTTTTTGTGTGTGTGTCATTTTTGTGTGTTTGCCTTTTGTTCACTTAGCTTTTCTTTTAGTTTGTTTTTTGATTTTGTTTTGTTTTTAGTTTTCTGTTTGGGTTAGTTTTGTTTTTATTATTGGTTTTGGTTTTGGGGCTCTCTTGTTCATTTTGGTGTCTTCTTGTTTTTTGCTTTCCTTGGTTTTTTTTTTCATTGTTGTTGTTTGTTTGTTGTCTTTCATTTATTTGGATTTGTTTTTGTTGTCTTTGGTTTTATCTGTTTGTTTTCTTTTGTTTTGTTTGTGTGATTGTTACTTCTTATTTTTGTTGGTTCAGTTTTGTTCTTATTATTTGCCTTGGGCTTTGTTTGTCTGTTTTTTGTTTGTTTGTGTGTTTTTGTCACATCGTGCAGCTTGCAGGGTCTTGGTTCCAAGGCCAGGGGTTAGGCCTGAGCCCCTGTGGTGGGAGCACCAAATTCAAACTGCTGGACTATCAGAACTACAGGTCCCAGGAAATATTAATCACTGTGAGGTCTTGAAGAAGTCCTCATCTCAGCACCAAGATCCAGCTCCACCCAACTGCCTGCAAGCTCCAGTGCTGGACGCGTCAGGCAAACAACCAGCAAGATAGGAAAACAGCTCCACACATCAACAAAAATGAGATGACAGAGAAATATGTTACAGAAGAAGGAGCAAGGTGAAAACCGTTTTCTTTTGTTTTGTTTGTGTGATTGTTACTTCTTATTTTTGTTGGTTCAGTTTTGTTCTTATTATTTGCCTTGGGCTTTGTTTGTCTGTTTTTTGTTTGTTTGTGTGTTTTTGTCACATCGTGCAGCTTGCAGGGTCTTGGTTCCAAGGCCAGGGGTTAGGCCTGAGCCCCTGTGGTGGGAGCACCAAATTCAAACTGCTGGACTATCAGAACTACAGGTCCCAGGAAATATTAATCACTGTGAGGTCTTGAAGAAGTCCTCATCTCAGCACCAAGATCCAGCTCCACCCAACTGCCTGCAAGCTCCAGTGCTGGACGCGTCAGGCAAACAACCAGCAAGATAGGAAAACAGCTCCACACATCAACAAAAATGAGATGACAGAGAAATATGTTACAGAAGAAGGAGCAAGGTGAAAACCTACAAGACCAAATAAATGAAGAGGAAATAGGCAACCTACCTGAAAAAGAATTCAGAGTAATGATAGTAAAGATGATCCAAAATCTCGGAAATAGAATGGAGGCACAGAAGAAGACAAGGATACCCACTCTCACCATTTCTGTTCAGCACAGTATTGGAAGTCCTAGCCACAGAAATCAGGTAAGAAAAAGAAACAAAATGTATCCACGTTAGAAGAGAAGAGGTAAAATTCTATTTCTAGTTGACATAATACTCTATATAGAGAACTCTATAGTCTCCACACAAAAACTATTAGAACTAATAAAGAAATTCAGCAAGGTTGCATGGTACAAGGTTAATATACAGAAATATGTTGCATCTCTTTACACGAACAATGAAATATCAGAAAGTAAAAAGTAATCCTATTTAAAATGGTGTCAAAAAATACCTAGGGGGGCTTCCCTGGTGGCACAGTGGTTGAGAGTCCGCCTGCCGATGCAGGGGACATGGGTTCGTGCCCCGGTCCGGGAAGATCCCACATGCCGCGGAGTGGCTGGGCCCGTGAGCCATGGCCGCTGAGCATGTGCGTCTGGAGCCTGTGCTCCACAACGGGAGAGGCCACGGCGGTGAGAGGTCCGCATACCGAAAAAAAAAAAACAACCTAGGAATAAACTTAACCAAGGAAGTGAAAGACCTATACACTAAAAACTATAAAACATTGAAAACAGTAATTGGAGATAAAAAAGAAAATGGAAAGATATCCCATGCTTTTAGATTGGAAGAATTAATATTGTTAAAATGGCCATACTACCCAAAGCAATCTACAGATTTAATGCAACCCCTATCAATATACCCATGATATTTTTCACAGAACTAGAACAAATAATCTTAAAATTTATATGGAACGAAAAAAGATCCAAAATTGCCAAAACAATCCTAATAAAAAAGAACAAAGCTAGACTTCCAGGCTTCAGACCACACTACAAAGCTACAGTAATCAAAACAGCATGGTGTTGGCACAAAAACAGACATATGGATCGATGGAACAGAACAGTCACCAAATAAACCCACACACCTACAGTCAATTAATATTTAACAAGGAATAAAGACTGTACAATGGAAAGAAAGCAGTCTCTTCAACTAGTGGTGTTGGGAAAGCCAGATGGCCACATATAAATCAATGAATATAGAACACTCGAACACTCCCTCATACCATATTCAAAAATTACTCAAACTGGTTTAAAGACTTAGATCTAAGACATGAAAGCATAAAACTCCTAGAAGAGAACAGAGGCAAAAAATTCTTTGACATAAATCACGGCAATATTTTCTTAGTTCAATCTCCCAAGGCAAAAGTAATAAAAGCAAAAATAAACAAATGGGACCTAATAAAATCTAAAAGCTTTTGCACAGCAAAGGAAACCATCAATAAAACAATAAGACAACCTGTGGAATGGGAGGAAATATATGCAAACAATGGAACAAACAAGAGATTAATATCCAAAATATATAAACAGTTCATACAACTTAATATTGAAAAAAGAAAGAACACAATCAAAAAATGGGCAGAAGACCCAAATAGACATTTCTCCAAAGTAGACACACAGATGGCCAACAGTCACATGAAAAGATGCTCAACATCGTTAATCATTACTGAAGTGCAAATCAAAATTACTATGAGGTATCACCACACACTGATCAGAATGGCTACCATCAAAAAGTCTACAAACAACCAATGCTGGAGAGGGTGAAGAGAAAAGGGAACCCTTGCACACTGTTGGTGGCAATGTAAGTTGGTTCTGCCTCTATGGAAAAGAGTAAAGAGTTTCCTTAGAAAACTAAAAATGGAGCTACAACATGATGCTGGGCATATAGTCAGAAAACGTGAAAATTCTAATTCAAAGATATGTTCCCCCCAATGTTCATAGTAGCACTAGTTATAGTAGCCAAGACATGGAAAACACAAAATTGCCCATCACAGATGATTGGTTTAAGAAGATGTGGTATAGATATACAATGGAATATTACTCAGCCATAAAAAAGAATGAAATATTGTCATTTGGAAAACATGGATGGACTAGAGAATATTACACTCAGTGAAGTCAGACAGAGAAAGACAAATACTATATGATGTCATTTATATGTGGAATCTAAAATATAATACAAATGAATCTATATACAAAACAGAAATAGACTCACAGATATAGAAAACACACTTGTGGTTACCAAAGGTGAAGTGGAGAGGGGAAGTGATAAATTTGGAGTATGGTATTAACAGATACAAGCTACTGTACATAAAATAGATTAGGAACAAGGGTTTGCTGTATAACACAGGGAAATATATCTATATCTATCTATCTATATATAACTGAATCACTTTGTTGTACAATATTGTAAATCAATTATACTTCAGTAAAAAAATCAGAAACAAATAAAACTAAAATCACAAGTGAATGTAGGGATATTTTACCAACCTCACAGAAATAAACAGGATTATAAGAAAACACCAAAACAATTATGTCCACAAATTATATAGCCTAGATGAAATACACAAATTCCTAGAAATATACAAATTACCTTTCAATACTATCAGTTTTTGATTTCATGTATGTTGGAGTTCTGTTGTTCAATGTGTGCATATTTAGGACAGTTTTTGTTTTATTTTTGAGAATTGATCTCTTTATTATACTGTAATATCTTTCTTATCCTTGGTAGATTCCTTAAGTCTAAAGTGTATTTTCCCTGACAGTAGTATTAGCCATGTTAGTGTTTACATGGTACATCTTTGTCCATTCTTTCACTTCTATTCTATTTTTGCCTTTATGTTTACAGTGAATTTATTTTATATAACATATAGTTGGGTAATCTTATAAAATCCAGTATCACAATATACATCTGTTTTTATTGGTGTGTTTATATTAGTTTAAATTTAAAATTATTATTGCTATCATTGAAACAAAATCTATCATATTGGTAGATTTTTTCTATTTTTCTATTTCTTTTTGTTTTTTCCTTCTTTCATGCTTTCTTTTGCATTAATTGAGCATTTTATGTGATTCCATTTTTCTCTATTATTAATTCACTCTACCCTTTTAACAATGATTTTTTTTCTTATTGCTCTAGAATTTACAACATATATTAGAATCTATCTTCAAGTAATATTATATTGGTTACTATCTAGCAAGAGATCTTTGCAACTGTATATTCCCAATACACCACTTCCAATCATTATGGTATTTTTTGTCATATATTTTATATTTGCATATACAAAAATACACTACATTGATAAAGTTTTCTTTTAGACAGTCTTTTGAGCACTAAAAATGAAAAAAATAAATTTTATTTTTATCTTTATTTATTCTATTTCCAGCACTCTTTATTTCATTGTGTAGTTACCACTTGCTTTCTGGTCCCATGTCAGTTCTTCCTGAAGTGCTTTATTTAAAATTTCTTGTAATATAGATATACTAGCAATGAATTCTTATAGCCTTTTTTCTGAGAATGTTTTTAGTTTTCCTTCTTATTTTCACAGCATATATAATTCTTCATTGACAGTATTTTTATTTCAGCACTTTAAAATGTTTCATTACTGCTTTCTTGCTTTTATAGTTTCTGAAGAGAAATCTGCCATAAGTTTTATCTTTGTTCCTTTGTATGTAATGTGCTTTGGTTTTATTTTTCTGGCTGTTTTCAAGATTTTCTGTTTGTCTTTGGTTTTAGTAGACTTTACATGGCATGAGGGTGTTTGCAAGTGTGTGTGTGTGCATGTGTGTGTATGTGTGTGTATTTATTTGTTTGTTTTTTGGTAATTATCCCCATTGGTCTTCTCAGAGCTTCTTGATTCTGTAGTTCTGTGTCTATTGTTGATTTTGGAAAAGTTTCAGCTATTATTTCTTTAAATCTTTTGCTTGTCCTATCTCTCTTTCTTCTCTTATGATTTCAATTTCATTTACGTTAGAGTGTCTGATATTATCACGCAGATCTTACATGCTTCATTCTGTTTCTTTTTCCTCTTTTTGTCTCCTAGTGTTTCAGTTTTGGTAATTTTTACTGACCTATCTTCAAGGTCAGTAGTCATTTTCTCAGTTGTGTGAAGTCTACTGAAGAGACCATTGAAAAGCCTCTCTCTCTCTCTATTTTTCATTTCTAGCATTTTCATTTGATTCTCTCTTATAGTTTTTAATTTCTCCACTGAAATTATCATCTCATTTTGCATGTTTGTCACCTTTTCCATTAGGACCTTTAATATATTAATTGTAGTTATTTAAAAATTCCTGTCAGGAAGTTCCAACATCTATGTTATACCTGCGTTATACCTATGTTATACCTGAATTTGGCTTGTTGTTTTCTTTGTTTCTTAGAAGTATGGGCTGTCGAGGAAGAGGAATCTGTTGTTCCCTAATCTGCAAATTTTGCTATCCTCCAAATGCTTTTTTTAAGTGAAAATAATCTAAAAGTCAAAGGCTAAACTGTGCAATTCAATTTTTATGACATTGTACAACAGAAAACCATAGGGATGTAGAACATTAGGAAAGTGGTTGACAAAAGTGGTGGGATTGGGGGAAAGGCTTGACTACAAAGAGGCAGCCTGAAGAACTTTTTTGGGGGTAATTGAACTGTTCTGTATCTCGGTTATGGTGGTGAATACACAACTTCATGCATTTTCAAAATCCATGAAATGCTACAGTATGAGTGAATTTTACTAAATATAAAGTTATTTTTAATTTAAAAAATTCTAGAACAGAAGTATTAGTCCTTCCCTCTGTTAGAACCATGGGTCTTGACTAGGCCATGATCTGTGTGGTCAGGTTTTAAACTCTGCTGGGTAACATATTTTTCTTTGGCTGGGAGTCATGCAAGTCATCAGATGATGAAGTACAACATATGTATGGCTGAACAATTAAAATATCTGGGGCCCTTAAAATATTTACATTTGAAATGATTGTCACTTATACACAGAATTCTGCTCCAAGTATGGACAAGATCTTTAGTCATTTAAAAACATGGATTAATGGCCCTCATCTACAATCACGATTGCTGAATTCTGAAAGTCAGGATTTTGGTTCATCATGGAAATTTGATAAATGCCTTGATTTCCATTTTAGGCTTTTTAAAAAAGTCTGATTTCAATTTAATTTTACTGTAAAATATATTCATTAATGTATAATATATACTTCCTTGAGAAAGGCTAAAAAAGTTCTTATAGCAGGAACACAGATCACTTCAGTCACTGTTGAAGAAGCAATTTTTTTCCCTGAGCTACTGAAGCTTTTTAATGCTGATGGGAGGGACAGTGAAAGATACAGAAGTAGCCTAAGAGTTGAACATTGGCCAAAAGAAAATGGATTGCCCAAAAAGAATTCTCAACAACCAGATCACTTATGTCTGCCGTTGGAAAGCTTCTTGCAAACATCTGGCTATTAAAGCAGACACAAAAAGCAACCCTCTTTACCAGAGGGTAAAGAAGCCTCATCATAACAGGGTTCTTAGGAGGCAGTCTAAGACACAATGTAGGAATATTCTGAACATACTTCCTTTCAGGAAAACACCAAATCTAAAGCTACTTATGGGAAAACTTACTCTGAAAAAGACCTGAAAACTAGCTGAGTGGTTCCTTCACATTGGCAAATGAGAAAAGGATCATACTGAGGCAGTAGGAGAGTCTGAGACATGGTCTTACCATAAATCCTGCCCCAGCTCAACAATTCAGAATTAGGAGGGAACTCACACAACTGAAGCTTCTCCCTGAGGAGCAAAGTGTTCATACCTCATATCAGCGACTCCCCCTTTAATACCTGAACCTGAAATATGAAGCTTTAAAATATCTGGCTTTTTAAACCAATGGGGCTCATGTTCATGGGATCCAAACCAATGTAGTGAACTAAGAAATACCTTCTAAATGGCTCACATGCAGACTCACTCGCCCCAGTGCCCAGCACAGAGGTAACCATCTGAAAAGCACTCAGACTTTATGTCAAAGCAATTCATTGCTAATCTTAAAGCACTGACCTGAGGAGCAGGGGCATGTTTGGATAATCTCCATGGATGAAGATGCTGGTGGACACCATTTTCACACTCTCCCTCTACAATGCTAAAGCTGACAATAGCTATTTTTCCTCAATGGGCGCCATCTTTACCCACCAATTGGTGGGCACCATATCTGTGCTCTCTCTCGCTCTCTCTCTCTCTGTCTTGATAAAGCTGGCAGGCACTAAGTCTTTTATCCCTCAGTAAGCGCCACCTTCACTGTTGCCCTCTGCTACTGTCCAGAATGCCAGTATCTCCCAGAGGGAAGCTTTTATACATGTCTGGTGCCCCAGTTTTTTATATCTGGTGCCCTGGTTTATGTGGCTGCAGCCCAGGAGATTCCCCTTAAATGCCTGTCTCTGGTGGCCAGGGGGGGGCTTGTGTTCCTGGGTCACATGGGATTGTAACAACTGGAGAGACAGTTCCTGGAAGGCTACCATCCCTGGGGCACTGCACACACAGCAGACTGAAACAAGCCCCCAGTCTTTCCTTGAAAGAGACCTATTTGTTTGTCCTGGAGTTTTGGCTTTGTGGGGGGGTGGGGATGGCTGTCTTCAGGTAAGATAAAGAGTTTTCCAGACAAGCAAAAAATCTTAAGAAGTTCATCAGTACTAAACAAGAAAACAAGTATGGTGGATAAAAGACAAAAGTAGTTAAAATAACAATAACTACAATAATTAGTTAAGGGATATACAAAATAAAAAGATATAAAATGTGACATCAAAAACATACAATTTGTGGGGGAAGAGTAAATATGCAGAGTTTGAGAATGCATTCAAACATAAGTTGTTATCAACTTAAAATAGATGGTTATAAATAGAGGTTGTTATATGTGTTGTAGTAACTACAAAGGAAGACCTACAGTAAATACACAAAAGTTAATGAGAAAGGAATCCAAGCATATCACTAAAGAAAGTCACAAAATCACAAAAGTGAGCATGAGAAGAAGAAACAGAGGAACTACAAAACAGCCAGAAAATAATTAACAAAATGGCAATAAGTACATGATAAACATAGGTTTATCATGAACATAGATGCAAAAATCCTCAACAAAATAATAGCAAACCGACATCAACAATACATTAAAAGGATCATACACCATGATAAAGTGATATTTATTCCAGGGATGCAAGAATGGTTCAGTATCCACAAATCAATCAACATAATTATACACCACATTAACACAATGAAAGATAAAAATCATATATATCATCTCAATAAATGCAGAAAAAGTGTTTGCAAAACTCAACATCCATTCCTGATAAAAACGCTCAACAAACTGAGAAGAGACGGAATATACATCAACATAATAAAGGCCATATATGACAAGCCCACATATAACATCATATTCAACGGTGAAAAGCTGAAAGTTTTTCCTTTATGATCAGGAACAAAACAAGGATGCCCACTCTCACAATTTTTATTCAACATAGCATTGGAAGACCTACCCAGGGCAATTAGGTAAGAAGAAAAAATAAAAGGTACTCAAATTAGAAAGGAAAAAGTAAAACGGTCACTATTTGAGGATGACATGATCTTATATATAGAATACTATAAAGACTCCACCAAAAAACTTTTAGAACTAATAAACAAACTCAGTAAAGTTGCAGGATACAAAATCAACATACAGAAATCTGTTGTGTTTCCATACACTAATAGCAAACTGTCAGAAAGAAAAAATAATAAAATAATTCCCAGTTATAATTCCACCAATAAGAATAAAATACTTAGGAATAAAATTAACCAAGGAGGTGAACGACCTGAAAAATAAAAACTATAAGACAGTGAGGAAAGAAATTGCAGAATACACAAATAAATGGAAAGATATTTATGGATTGGGAAGAATTAATACTGTTATAATGTTCATATTACCCAAAGCAATATGCAGATTTAAGGCAATTGCTATCAAAATTTCAATGGCATTTTTCACAGAAATAGAACAATTCTAAAATTTGTTCAGAACCACAAAAGAATCTGAATAGCCAAAGCAATATTAAGAAAGAAAAACAAAGCTGGAGGCATCATGCTCCCTGGTTTCAAATTATATTACACAACTACAGTAATCAAAACATTATGGTACTGGCATAAAAACAGATACATAGATTAATGAAATAGAATAGACAGCCCAGAAATAAACCCACACTTATATGGGCAATTGATCTACAACAAAGGAGAAAAGAATATACAATGGGGAAAAGACATCCTCTTCAATAAATGGTGTTGGAAGAACTGGACAGCTACATGTAAAAGAATCTAACTAAACTACTTTTCACACCATATACAAAAATAAACTCAAAATGGATATAGACTTAAATGTAAGACCTGAAACCGTAAAAATCCTAGAAGAAAACATAGGCACTACACTCTTTGATGTTGGTCTTAACAACATTTTTTGGATCTGTTTCGTCAGTCAAAAGCAACAACAACAAAATAGCAAATGGGACTACATAAAACTAAAAAAGCTTTTGAATAAAAAAACATTTTTTTCAAAGAAACAAAAAGGCCACCTACTGAGTAGGAGAATATATTTGCAAACAGTATATCCAATAAGGGGTTAATATACAACATATACAAAGAACTCATACAAAACATTCAGAAAAATGAACAACCTGATTAAAAAATGGGCAGAGGATCTTAATAGACATTTTTCCAAAGAAGACATCAAAATGGCCAACAGGTACATGAAAAGATGCTCAACATCATTAGTTATTAGGGAAATGCAAATCAAAACCATGATAGCAACTCATATCCATTAGAATGTCTATTATCAAAAAGGCAAGAAATAAGTGTTGGCAAGCATGTGGGAAAAAGGGAACCCTTGTGCATTGTTGATGGGAATGTAAATTGGTGCAGCCACTATGGAAAATAGTATAGCAGTTCCTCAAAAAATTAAAAATAGAACTACCATATGATCAAGCAATTCCACTTCTGGGTGTTTATCCAAAGAAATCAAAACCCCTAATTCAAAAAGATATATGCACTCCCACATTTATTTCAGCATTATTTACAATATCCAAGACATGGGAACAACCTGAGTGTCCTTCAGTGGATAAAGTTGATGTGATATATACATGTGTGTATACACACACACACACACACACACACACACACAATGGAATTCTATTCAGCCATAAAAAAATGAAATCCTTCCATTTGTGACAAATGAATGGACTTTTAGGGCATTATGCTAAGTGAAATAAGTCAGAAAAAGTCCAATACCATATGTTCTCACTTATATCTTAAATTAGAAACAAACAAACAAACAAAAAATAAACAACAAAAAACCCAAAGTCATAGATACAGAGAGCAGATTTGTGGTTGCCAGAGACATGGGTTAGGAGTTGGGCAAAATGGGTAAAGGCAGTCAATAGGTACAAACTTCCAGTTGTAAAATAAATGTCATGGGGATGCAATGTAAAACATGGTGACTATAGTTTATAATACTGCATTGCATATTTGAAAGTTGTTATGAGAGTAGACGTTCAAAGTTCTCATCACAAGAAAAAAACTTGTAACTATGCATGGTGACAGATGTTAACTACACTTATTACAGTGATCATTTCATAATGTATACAATTATTGAATTATTATATTGTACATCTGAAACTAATATAATGTCAAATGGCAATTATACTTCAATAAAAAAGAAGCCTCATCATACAAATCCAAGATTGCTGTTGTCATTACCATAGATGAACAGTGTCTCTGGGAAATCTGTTGTCTGGGGCTTCAAAACAGACTTGAAGTTCTGTAATGCAGTGATGGGTACCTTTTCAGGAGCCTGGTGAAGCAGACCTGATGGTTGTTTTTTTCTCAAAATCCTAACTTGTGTGCATCTTCAATAAGAAGTCTCTATCATATCCAGCTATCCAGATATCATATCCAGTTGACCAATCTGTTACAGAGTTTTACTGAAGACAGTTTTTATGATGTCTTGTGATCAACTGTGTAAAGTGTTCCAGTTTTAACTTGTGATATTTTTGTAATGAATTGTTTATAATATGTTGTAGCTGTACTTAACTCAGCCCATCTTTCACTTAAGATAGTTGTTTACAGACATAATTATGTGAGCACTTTTGATCTGGAGTTGACCACCTGTTAATATGCAGAAGAGATAGATGATAGTTCTTGATTCTTTTGGTGAATGTCTCTATATGTTAATGATTTGTTGGTTAGCACTTAAGGTACTAGAATTGATATACATGTAATATAGCATGCTTCTGAAATACAATTTATTATTTAATCTAGATATTTAACAGCACTATTAGAACATAAGCTTTTCCAAGGGTGTAATTTTTCCATGTATAATTTACAGTCTCTTTAAAAAAATAAATATGGTGTCTATAGAATGTACTATGTGCATTTATAACAACTATTTATATATTATGGTGTCAGTATTTTTAAATTACATGTTTTACATAGATATGTGGGAAAACATTTTTAAGGTGGGTGTACAGTTACAATTCTAACTACATGATACTTGTTTTTATAGTAGTAAAATATTATGCTGCATTATTACTTGCATAATCCTCATTTCACCACAAGTTAACCAACACTCTAACTGATAATACAGACATTAAACTAGGATTTAATAAAGATTTTAGGTTCAAATACAAGTTGTTCATGCCAGTATTCTGAAGTAGTAAGTCCAGTTTTTCAACAGTGGTGTGTTTGGCCTCATAATTGGGTTGGTTTTTTCCTCTCTACTAAGAAGAAATTTATTGAATACAGGAAAATTTGTATGCCATGTGGGAATATGTATTATAAAACCTTTAAATTTGGGGGGCAAGAGGGGGAGCTGTACAAATTCCAAGCTTATCAGAACCTATACCATTTAAGATGGTTTGGGGATTAGGGCATGTCTGGTATAACCATCTTGGAAAAATCACTTTACAGAGGTAGGCTTCAAAGTGGTTTTAAAATGATCCTTCTATTAAATGTTTTAGTCATTTACATTCACTAAAATTTAAATAAATTTGTTTATCATCTTCCTCCAAAAAAGATCCATAGCAAAGAGAGAGAAAAGTTAGTTATATCCCCCATAAGATTAGGAAAAAGCTAAGGGTTACCACCACTATCACTAATATTAGAGATCCTGGCAAACACATATGTCAAAAAGGAAATAATAAGTAGAAGGATAAAACACTCATTTCTTGCAGATTCAACAAACTACAGAATTAATAAGGAAATTCAGGAAGCCTACCAGATAAAAGATTAAATTATAAAAATCAATAGCATTTAACTACATTAGTAATAATCAATTAGAAATATAATTTAAAATTAGCAACAAAAGCAATAAAACATCCACAGATTAACTTAATTAGGCATATGTAAAACCTTAATGGGGAAATTTTCATAACACTATGAAAAAAGTGTTATGTGTCTTCACAAAGAAGACTATCTGAATAAATAGAAAGTTATTCCAACAAGTGAATAATATAAAAATGCCAATTTTCTCTAAAATAATCTATAAATTCAACACAATGCAAATCAAAATCGTAGTTGGATTTTGTTGTTGAACTTGATAAACTTACTCTAAAATTTATATGAAAAAATAACACATACCTAAGTCAATCCTGAAAAAAGGAGGCCCATCCTCCAAATATTAAGACAAATTTCAAACTTATAATAATAAAAATAGTATGATATTGTTGCAATAACATAATAACATACAAATACAACAGAATAAAAACTTGGAGTCAGATCTATTTATTTAAAGAAAGTAAACACTGAATGTCCATAAACAGAGGAATGGATAAAGATGATGTGGTACCTATATACAATAGAATATTACTCAGCTGTAGAAAGTAATGAAATTGGGTCATTTGTAGAGATGTGGATGGACCTAGAGAGTGCCATATAGAGTGAAGTAAGTCAGAAAGAGGAAAGCAAATATCATATAATAATATGTGATATATACTTGCATATATGTGGAAAGCAAATATCATATAATAATATGTGATATATGCTTGCATATATGTGGAATCTAGAAAAATGCTATAGATGATCTTATTTACAAAGCAGAAATAGAGACACAGACATAGAGAACAAATGTATGGATACCAAGGGGGAAAGGGGTGGGGTGGGAGGAATTGGGAGCCTGGGACTGACACATATACGTTATTGATATTATGTATAGAAAAGACAACTGATGGGAACATACTATATAGCACAGAGAACTCTATCTAATGCACTGTAGTAACCTAAATGGGAGGGAAGGCTAAAAGGGAGGGGATATCTGTATGTGTATGGCTGATTCATTTTGTTGTGCAGTGGAGGCTAACATAACATTGTAAAGCAACCATACTCCAATACAAATTCATTAAAAAAAGAAAGTAAACTATAAAGGTGGCAAAAACAAGTAAAATGAGGAAGAGCTGAATTGTTTAAGACATGGTATTGAGAAAACTTGCTCACTATATGGAGAAAAAAATTAAATGGATCCCTAGCTAATGGCACATAGAAAGGTAAATTCTGGCATTATTAAAGATCTGAATGTGACAAAATTATAAATAGAAGATAATATATCCCAATATCTTTGTGACCAGAGGTGGAAAGGACTTTATAAACAAAACTTAAAAAGCACAAATCATGAGGCCAAAATTTGATTACAAATGATGTTCTGTTCAACAAACAACACCATGAACAAAATGAACAGATGAATGACAAATTGGGAAAGGATAACTTCAATGTATAAAACAGACAAGGGACTAATAACTAAAATATAGAAACTCTTGAAAATCAAAAAGAAAAATCTATCTAGAAACCCCAATCTATCTAGAAACCCCAGAATCAAAACACTTCTCACTCCTTTCACTGTATTTGGCTGGCCTGAGCTGCCATCATTTCATACCTGGATTAATCTAATTATCTCGGTCACTCTTTATTGTCTAACTCACTCCCTAAGTGATCTCATGCATAGTATATCTTTAAATATCATCTACATGCTGATGACTCTTAAATTTCTATCTCAAGTTCACATGTCTTCTCTAATTTGGTTACACGTGTAGCCAAATACCTACTTGGTATTTCCACATCTTAAACTTTATTTCAAACTTCTCCATTTCATTAAATGACAACTATTTCCATTGGTCCAGACCAAAAACCTTGAAATAATCTTTTTTCTGCTCTTCCCCCCCCCCATCTCACATCTAGACCATCAAAATATCTCATTGGATCTACCTTAAAAACCCATCCTAAATATGACCACTGCTCATCACTTCCAAGCTACCGTCATCTCATCATCTCTAAACAGAATTATTGCATTGCTTCCTAGATCATCTCCCTAATTCCACCCTTGCCTACTTATAATCTCTCCTCAACACAGCAATCGGATTGATTGTGTTAAAATGTAAGTCAGATCACGTCACTCCTCTGCTTAAAATCTTCCAATGGCCTCCCAATCCACTCAAAGTTCCTATTATGGCCTGTAAGACCCAACATAATCTGCTTCCTGCTCTTCTTCCACTTTTAACTTTCTGACCTTTTCGCTTACCCTTCTCCCTGTGGCCTACTCAATTCCACAATACTAGCAGTCTTGCTCTTCTATATCAGACTGAATACACTCTTGCTTCAGGGTCTTTACCCTTGCTGTTCCTTTTTCTTGGAATTTTCTCCCCTTCCTCGAATACTCTTCTCATAGTTGCCTCCCTAGCTCCTTATATCCATCAGGTCTCAAATTAAATGTCACTGCCTCAGGAAGATTTATACACCTCTCCCTCCACCCTGTCACATTGTCTTCTTCTGCTTCCTTCATAGAACTTACCTAATTTTGTAAATATGTATGTATCTGTTGGTTTCTTGCTTATTACCTGCTTTCTCCCCTAGACTGTAAAATGTATGAGAGCAGAGGTCACATCGGTTTACTAACCAATTTGCACTGCAATATTTATTAGTGACCTCCCAATTTTTTTTCGTTAGACATTTGTATTTCTTCCTTCATAAATTTCCTGTCTATATACTCATTTTTCTTTTGCTACTCTTTAAAAAAATAAGTATCCTACATGTAGTAACGGTATCTTATATGTTAAACATCTTTTTAGGGTCTCAAACTTAGAAAAATCTATCTCCACCCAGAATTCAGATAAATTTTCACTTATATTTTCTTTTAATTATTTTATTTTTAAGCTACTTTACCTTTAATCTGTTTGTAATTTATTTTAGCATATGGTAATAAACAGAGATCTAATTTTGTTTTTGGCAAGAGACAACTTGTCCTAAAGCCATATATAGTCCTCTCTCGGTATCCATGGGGGATTGGTTCCAGGAACCACCATAGATACAAAAATCCATGCTTAGTCTCTTATATAAATGGTACAGTATTTGTATATAACCTACACACATCCTCTCATATACTATAAATCATCTCTAGATTACTTATAATACCTAATACAATGTAAATACCATGTATATAGTTGTAAATACAATGTAAATGCTATGTAAATAGTTCCTGGCCCATGGCAAATTAAAGTTTTGGTTTTTGAAACTTTCTGGAATTTTTTTCTGAATACAGTTGACCCATGAACAACACAAGGGTAAGGATGCCAATCTTCCACACAACTGAAAATCCACATATAAGGACTTCCCTGGTGGTGCAGTGGTTAAGACTCCATGCTCCCAATGCAGGGGGCCCGGGTTTGATCCCTCATCAAGGAACTAGATCCCACATGCATGCTGCAACTAAGAGTATGCATGCCACAACTAAGGAGCCCGCAATCCACAACTAAGACCTGAGGCAACCAAATAAATAAATGTTTTAAAAATTATATTAAAAAAATGAAAATCCACATATAACTTTATGGTTGGCCCTCCATATTCGTGGTTCCTCATCTGTGGATTCAACCAACCACAGATTGGGTAGTACTTTAGTACATATTTATTGAAAAAAATCTGCATATAAGAGGACCTGTACTGTTCAAATCCATGTTGTTCAAAGATCAACTATATTTTCAGTCTGTAGTTGGTTGAATCCATGGATGTAGTTGGTTGAACAAGTGGATATGAAGGGCTGACTGTATTGATCATTTTTTTCCTTTCTGCCACTGAAATGCTAGATTTTTCTAACATTAAACTTTTATATACACTCAGCATTAGAGGCAAGAGGCAAGATTTCTATTCTATTGTGATGATATTAATACAGGACCACAAGAATGTCTGGTTTTTATTAGTTACTCCTCTCCTTGAGGCTTCTGAAAAACTTTGACTTAAAGTCCTAAACAAAGCTTCCTCATTCTAGCCCCTTGAAACTAAGATAGCTCGATCTGCAGTGCAGGCATAACACAGAAAGCCAGTTATATGAGTCTTAACTCATATAACCAGTTTACCCATTTGCAGGCACAGATCAACTTACCACATGGAAGTAGGCAGTGAAATAGAGAGTGCTGAGATGAGAGAAGCAGTAACCCTGCCCACTAGTAAGGCATTGTCCAACAAATATCCTGGGTTCTGACTAATCAGGTTAATAACATTTCCTTTGTGAGGAGACCTAAGGAGGGAGGTAGAAAGAAGAAATGTGGGCTAGTAGTGGAATAGTTGTATTCCCACAGTTGTTGACAAAGATAGAACTTTGAGTCTGTTTTAGGGATTTTTTTGTCCTATTAATTATTTTTTAACAGTACCATGCTGCTTTAATTATTGTACCTTTATAATATGCTGTAATATTGGGTTGTGCTAGTCTTCTCTCATTAATCTTTTTTATTAAAGATTAGTTGATTTACAATATTGTGTTAGTTTCAGGCGTACAGCATAATGATTCAGGTTTTTTCTGATTATATTCCATTATAAGTTATCACAAGGTATTGAATATAAATCCCTGTGTTATGCAGTATATCTTTGTTGTTTATCTATTTTATGTATAGTAGTTTGTATCTGTTAATTCCATACTTCTAGTTTGTCCCTTCCTCCTTTCCTCTCCCCTTTGGTAACCATAAGTTTGTTTTCTATGTCTGTGAGTCTGATTCTGCTTTGTATATAGACTCGTTTTATATTATTTTATTATTTTTTAGTTTCCACATATAAGTGCTATCATATAGTGTTTGTCTTTCTCTGTCTGACTGACTTCACTATGTATTATATTCTCTAGGTCCATGCATCTCATTCATCTTAAAATACTTCTTGGATCTTCTTGTCCAGGCATTCCTTATTCTTCCAAATGAACTTTATATGCAATCATTTCATTTAAGTATAAAAATGTCCAATTGTGATTTTGATTAGAACTGCTTCAAATCTATAAATTATTTAAGGTAAATCACCTCCTATTAAATAATGGTATTTTGCAAAGTTCCATTCTCAGCTCAATGTTATTGTCACTTTACACACTATCTCACTAGGTGATCTCACATATGATCATGATTTCAGCTATCATTTATTGTAGTTACTGGTGACTGTTAAAGCTCCACATTTTTTCAGATGTTTCTTCCAAATTACAAACCCATACTCAAATTGAGTACAGCCTCCTATTCTTATCAGTGCTCTCTGTTCCACCTGGATGTCTTACAGGTACCTTATGTTCAAGACAATCAAAAATAAACTTAATATCTTCCCCCTCTAAATAAACAAACAAACCAACAAACAAAAACCCCCCTTACTTCGTGCTTTTTTATCTTCTTTTGTGAGTGGTACCACCATGTAGGTGCTTAATCCAAAAAATCAGTTTGTTATCCTTAACTCTACTATCTCTCTTATCCCCTAACACCTATACAGTCATCATGTCCTATTGATTATCCATTAACATCCCTCAAACCCAACTAATTCTCTCAATCCTCATTTCCTACCACTTTTGTTAAAGTCATTATCATCACTTGTATGTACTAC
The DNA here is from genome assembly GCF_002837175.3 of Physeter macrocephalus. Classification (NCBI taxonomy): domain Eukaryota; kingdom Metazoa; phylum Chordata; class Mammalia; order Artiodactyla; family Physeteridae; genus Physeter; species Physeter macrocephalus. Next base: position 43,053,447 of record NC_041234.1, on the reverse strand, counting down.
TACAACAACCTTCTAAATGTTTTCCCTGCTTCCAATGTATCCCCTTTCTCCTTTTACTCATTTATTGATGATTTTAGTACCCGGATCACCATCTTCTTTTCCACCCCAATCTCTACCACTCTTCTGAGTAACTTTAAAGTCTATATGGTTGATTCATCCAACACTCTAGCCTTTCAGTCCCTTGATCTCAATTCCAGTAACTTTCACTTCCACTTTACTTTAGCCCCTGGTCAAACGCCAGACCATCTCGTCACCTGAAATTGCTCTTCTTAAGTCTTAAAATTAAGCCACACTCACTGTTTTCACTCCCAAATCTCCCAATTACTCTTTATTCCATTATAATCTGGCTTCTTTTCCCACCAATTTATGAAAAGCGCCAGCCATTCCTCTGTTGCTATATCCAAAGGGAAATTTTATGTTATCTTATTTAACCTCTCTGAGGAAGCTGAAACTGTTGAACTCTTCATTTTTGAAATGATCGTCTTTTAAACATTTTTGATACAATCTTATCCTGGTTTTTCTTCTAACATCTTGCTCACTTTGGAAAACCAAAAAGTTGGTTTTCCTCAGGGTATCATTCTAGGATTCCTACTGTCCCATTGAATATACTCTTCCAGGGTGACTGTGTTTATTTCTTTGTCTTCAATTACTACTTAAATGTTGATGTCTTTCACATCTATTCCCTCAGATCCTACCTTTCTTTTGAGCTTTGGACCTTTATGTCTATTAGATATCTCTATTTGGTTGTCTTACAGACATCACATATTCAAGAAATTCAAATGTGAACTCACCATCATCCATTCTTCCCCATCCCAAATCAGTTTCTGCTCATGTTCCCTATATTGGTGAATGACATTACCATATATCTGCTTGTCCAGGCCAAAAATGTGGGAATCATTCCAGGATTTTCCTCCAAATATGTGGTTGTCATTCAGGAATCCTTCTCCTTCTCACCTTCCATATCCAGTTAATCAAATCCTGTTGATTCTACTTACTTGATCTTTTTATAACCCTTTCCTCAACGTCAAATTTAATCTCTCTTACTACTGAATCTTTATATATTGCATTCCCCACATATGGAACTTCCTTTTCCCTGCTTTTCTTCCACACTATCACTTTACCTGTATACTTACTTCTCATTCTTTAGATTAGTGATTCTTAAGGTACAGTTCCTGATCCAGCACCATCAGAATTACCTAGAAACTTCTTTGAATAAGAAAATTCTTGAACCCTATCCCAGACCTATTAAATCAGAGGCTCTGGGGTTATTCCCAGAAATCTATGATTTAACAGACCTTCCAGGTGATTCTGATGCATGCTAAAGATTGAGAACTACTGATTTAGATCTCAGCTACCACCTACTCTGGGAAACCATCCTTGACCATCCAAACTTTAGATTAGGTACCCTATTCTACACTTCCATGGCACATTTTTAAAGCCCTTATTTAACAGTTAAAACACAGCATTAAAATTACTGGTTTACTTATCTCTCTATTGTAATAGCCCAAGTTATTTTTAGGGTATGAAAAAGTATTATTCCCCACTCTTTCCATAACTACTAATATTTTTCCTGCACCCAGTAAGCCACCAGTAAGTGTTTATTCAATGAATGAATGCATGGAAGATAATTTGATCAAGATTATGGTAACCCTACATTTAGTATTAGAAGTTTAGTATATGACTGGAGTTAGGATTTAGTCTGTACTGAGAGGACAAGAACTTTATCTATGGCTGGGTTTAAGGATCAGTTTATGGTCTGGGACAGGCTACTCTAGTCATGATTAGGAGCTCAGACTATAGCCAAGTTTAACTTCAGATCTAGAGAGGGTTAGAAGCTCAATCTGTATTCAGGGTTAACGACAGTATAAGGCTCCATGTGTGGCAAGTGTTGAGTATGTCTTTGATTAAACAAAAGACCTAAGGTGGTGGAAGATGACGGAAGGGTAAGATGCGGAGATCACCTTCCTCCCCACAGATACAACAGAAATACATCTACACGTGGAACTGCTCCTACAGAACACCCACTGAATGCTGGCAGAAGACCTCAGACTTCCCAAAAGGAAAGAAACTCCCCACGTACCTGGGTAGGGCAAAAGAAAAAATAAAAAACAGAGACAAAGGAATAGGGAAGGGACCTGCACCAGTGGGAGGGAGCTGTGAAGGAGGAAAGGATTCCACACACTAGGAAGCCCCTTTGGGGGCGGAGACTGTGAGTGGCAGAAAGGGGAAGCTTCAGAGCCATGGAAGAGAGTGCAGCAACAGGGGTGTGGAGGGCAAAGCAGAGAGATTCCCACACAGAGGATCGGTGCCAACCAGCACTCACCAGCCCAAGAGGCTTGTCTGCTCACACGCTGGGGCAGGCGGGGGCTGGGAGCTGAGGCTCGGGCTTTGGTCGGATCGCAGGGAGAGGATTGGGGTTGGTGGCGTGAACACAACCTGAAGGGGTTAGTGCACCACAGCTACCCGTTAGGGAGTCCGGAAAAAAGTCTGGACCTGCCGAAGAGGCAAGAGACTTTTTCTTCCTTCTTTGTTTCCTGGTGCACAAGGAGAGGGGATAAAGAGCACTGCTTAAAGGAGCTCTAGAGACGGGCATGAGCCGTGACTAACAGCATGGAACCCAGAGACGGGAACGAGATGCTAAGGCTGCTGCTGCCACCAGGAAGCCTGTGTGTGAGAACAGGTCACTATCTACATTTCCCCACCTGGGATCCTGTGCAGGCCGCCACTGCCAGGGTCCCGTGATCCAGGGACAACTTCCCCGGGAGAACACACGGTGCACATCAGGCTGGTGCAACGTCATGCTGGCCGCTACCGCTGCAGGCTCACCCTGCAACTCTACCCCTCCCTCACCCCGGCCTGAGTGAGCCAGAGCCCCCGAATTAGCTGCTCCTTTAACCCCGTCCTCTCTGAGGCCAAAAGAGATGCCGTCAGGTGACTTACACACAGAGACGGGGCCTAATCCAAAGCTGAACCCTAGGAGCTGTGCGAACAAAGAAGAGAAAGGGAAATTTTTCCCAGCAGCCTCAGGAGCAGTGGTTTAAATCTCCACAATCAACCTGATGTACCCTGCATCTGTGGAATACCTGAATAGACAACGAATCATCCCAAATTGAGGAGGTGGACTTTGAGAGCAAGTTATATAATTTTTTCCCCTTTTCCCCTTTTTGCTAGGGTGTATGTGTATGCTTCGGAGTGAGATTTTGTCTGTAAAGTTTTGCTTTCACAATTTGTCCTATGGTTCTGTCTGTCAATTTATTTGTTTTGATTTGTTTGTTTTTTTTACTTTTTAAAAAATATTTTTCTGTGACAATTATTTTTTATTTTAATAACTTTATTTTATCCTTATTTTATTTTATACTCGTTATTTCTTTCTTTCTACTTTTCTCCCTTTTATTCTGAGCCGTGTGGATGAAAGGCTCTTGGTGCTCCAGCCAGGAGTCAGGGCTGTGCCCCTGAGGTGGGAGAGCCAACTGGAGGACACTGGTCCACAAGAGCCCTCCCAGCTCCACATAATATCACATGGCGAAAATCTCCCAGAGATCTCCATATCAACACCAAGACACAGCTTCACTCAATGACCAGCAAGCTACAGTGCTAAACACCCTATGCCAAATAACCAGAAAGACAGGAACAAAACCCCATCCATCAGCAGAGAGGCTTCCTAAAATCATACTAAGGTCACAGACACCCCAAAACACATCACGAGACATGGACTTGCCCACCAGAAAGACAAGATTCAGACTCATCCACCAGAACACAGGCACAAGTCTCCTCCACCAGGAAGCCTACATAACTCACTGAACCAACTTTAGACATGGGGACAGACACCAAAAAAAAAAAAAAAAAAACGGGAAATACGAACCTGCAGCCTGCAAACAGGAGACCCCAAACACAGTAAGATAAGAAAAATGAGAAGACAGAAGAGCACACAGCAGATGATGAAGGAGCAAGGTAAAAACCCACCAGATATAACAAATGAAGAGGAAATAGGTAGTCTACCTGAAAAATAATTCAGAATATGATAGTAAAGATGATCCAAAATCTTTGAAATAAAATAGAGAAAATGCAAGAAACATTTAACAAGGATCCAGAAGAACTAAAGAAGAAACAAGCAAAGATGAACAATGTAATAAATGAAATTAAAAATACTCTAGAAGGGATCAATGGCAGAATAACTGAGGCAGAAGAACGGATAAGTAACCTGGAAGATAAAATAGTGGAAATAACTACTGCAGAGCAGAATAAAGAAAAAAGAATGCAAAGAACTGAGTACAGTCTCAGAGAACACTGGGACAACATTGAACGCACCAACATTTGAATTGTAGGGGTCCCAGAAGAAGAAGAGAAAAAGAAAGTCTACCTGAAAAATAATTCAGAATATGATAGTAAAGATGATCCAAAATCTTTGAAATAAAATAGAGAAAATGCAAGAAACATTTAACAAGGATCCAGAAGAACTAAAGAAGAAACAAGCAAAGATGAACAATGTAATAAATGAAATTAAAAATACTCTAGAAGGGATCAATGGCAGAATAACTGAGGCAGAAGAACGGATAAGTAACCTGGAAGATAAAATAGTGGAAATAACTACTGCAGAGCAGAATAAAGAAAAAAGAATGCAAAGAACTGAGTACAGTCTCAGAGAACACTGGGACAACATTGAACGCACCAACATTTGAATTGTAGGGGTCCCAGAAGAAGAAGAGAAAAAGAAAGGGACTGAGAAAATATTTGAAGAGATTATAGTTGAAAACTTCCCTAATATGGGAAATTTAAAGTGATGAAGGATAAAAACCTACAACGAAGATTACTCTACCGAGCAAGGATCTCATTCAGATTTGATGGAGAAATTAAAACCTTTACAGACAAGCAAAAGCTGAGAGAGTTCAGCATCACCAAACCAGATTTACAACAAATGCTAAAGGAACTTATCTAGGCAAGAAACACAAGATAAGGAAAAGACCTACAATAACAAACCCAAAACAATTAAGAAAATGGGAATAGGAACATACATATAGATAATTACCTTAAATGTAAATGGATTAAATGGTCACACCAAAAGACACAGACTGGATACAAAAACAAGACACATATATATGCTATCTACAAGAGACCCACTTCAGACATAGGGACACATACAGACTAAAAGTGAGGGGATGGAAAAAGATATTCCATACAAATGGATTTCAAAAGAAAGGTGGCATATCAATTCTCATATCAGACAAAATAGACTTTAAAATAAAGACTATCAAAAGAGATAAAGAAGGACACTACATAATGATCAAGTGATCAATCCAAGAATAAGATATAACAATTGTAAATATTTATGCACCCAACATACGAGCACCTCAATACATAAGGCAAATACTAACAGCCATAAAAGGGGAAATCGACAGTAACACAATCATACTAGGGGACTTTAACACCACACGTTCACCAATGGACAGATCATCCAAAATGAAAATAAATAAGAAAACACAAGTTTTAAATGCTACATTAAACAAGATGGACTTAATTGATATTTATAGGACATTCCATCCAAAAGCAACAGAATACACATTTTTCTCAAGTTCTTATGGAATGTTCTCCAGGATAGATCATATCTTGGGTGACAAATCAAGCCTTGGTAAATTTAAGAAAATTAAAATCGTACCAAGTTGCTTTTCTGACCACAACACTATGAGACTAGATATCAATTACAGGAAAAGATATGTAAAAAATTTTAAAAAACACATGGAGGCTAAAAAATACCCTACATAATAACCAAGTGATAACTGAAGAAATCGAAGAGCAATCAAAAAATACCTAGAAACAAATGACAATAGAGACATGATGACCCAAATCCTATGGGATGCAACAAAAGCAGTTTGAAGAGGGAAGTTTATAGAAATACGATCCTACCTTAACAAACAGGAAACATCTCAAAAAAAAAAAACCAATCTACCCTTGCACCTAATGCAATTAGAGAAAGAAGAACAAAAAAACCCCAAAGTTAGAAGGAAAGAAATCATAAAGATCAGATCACAAATAAATGAAAAAGAAATGAAGGAAACAGTAACAAAGATCAATAAAAGTACAAAGTTAGAAGGAAAGAAATCATAAAGATCAGACCAGAAATAAATGAAAAAGAAATGAAGGAAACAATAGCAAAGATCAATAAAATTAAAAGCTGGTTCCTAGAGAAGATAAACAAAATTGATAAACCATTAGCCAGACTCATGAAGGAAAAAAGGGAGAAGACTCAGATCAATAGTATTAGAAATGAAAAAGGCGACGTAACAACGGACACTGCAGAAATACGAAAGATTATTAGAGATTACTACAAGCAACTGTATGCCAATAAAATGGACAACCTGGAAGAAATGAACAAATTCTTAGAAATACACAAGCTGCTGAGACTGAACCAGGAAGAAATAGAAAATATGAACAGACCAATCACAAGCACTGAAATTGAAACTGTGAATAAAAATCTTCCAACAAACAAAAGCCCAGGACCAGATGGCTTCACAGGCGAATTCTACCAAACATTTAGAGAAGAGCTAACACCCATCCTTCTCAAACTCTTCCAAAAGATAGCAGAGGGAGGAACACTCCCAAACTCATTCTATGAGGCCACCATCACCCTGATACCAAAACCAGACAAAGACGTCACAAAGAAAGAAAACTACAGGCCAATATCACTGATGAACATAGATGCAAAAATCCTCAACAAAATACTAGCAAACAGAATCCAACAGCACATTAAAAGGATCATACACCATGATCAAGTGGGGTTTATTCCAGGAATGCAAGGATTCTTCAATATACACAAATCAATCAATGTGATACACCACATTAACAAATTGAAGGAGAAGAACCATATGATAATCTCAATAGATGCTTCTGAGAAAGCTTTTGACAAAATTCAACACCCCTTTATGATAAAAACCCTGCAGAAAGTAGGCATAGAGGGAACTTTCCTCAACATAATAAAGGCCATATATGACAAACCCACAGCCAACATCGTCCTCAACGGTGAAAAACTGAAACCATTTGCACTAAGATCAGGAACAGGACAAGGCTGGTCACTCTCACCACTCTTATTCAACACAGTTTTGGAAGTTTTAGCCACAGCAATCAGAAAACAAAAAGAAATAAAAGAAATCCAAATCACAAAAGAAAACGTAAAGTTGCCACTGTTTGCAGATGACATGATACTCTACATAAAGAATCCTAAAGATGCTACCAGAAAACTACTAGAGCTAATCAATGAATTTCGTAAAGTAGCAGGATACAAAATTAATGCACAGAAATCTCTGGCATTCTTATATACTAATGATGAAAAATCTGAAAGTGAAATCGAAAAACACTCCCATTTACCATTGCAACAAAAAGAATAAAATATATATGAATAAACCTACCTAAGGAGACAAAAGACCTGTATGCAGAAAATTATAAGACACTGATGAAAGAAATTAAAGAAGATACAAATAGATGGAGAAATATACCATGTTCTTGGATTGGAAGAATCAACATTGTGAAAATGACTCTACTACACAAAGCAATCTACAGATTCAATGCAATCCCTACTAAACTACCACTGGCATTTTTCACAGAACTAGAACAAAAAATTTCACAATTCATATGGAAACACAAAAGACCCCAAATGGGTAAAGCAATCTTGAGAACGAGAAACGGAGCTGAAGGAATCAGGCTCCCTGTCTTCACACTATACTTCAAAGCTACATTAGTCAAGACAGTAGGGTACTGGCACAAAACAGATATATAGATCAATGGAACAGGATAGAAAGCCCAGAGATACACCCACGCACGTATGGTCACCTTATCTCTGATAAAGGAGGCAAGGATATAGAGTGGAGAAAAGACAGCCTCTTCAATAAGTGGTTCTGGGAAAACTGTACAGGTACATGTAAAAGTATGAAATTAGAACACTCCCTAACACCATACACAAAAATAAACTCAAAATGGATTAAAGACCTAAATGTAAGGCCAGACACTATGAAACCCTTAGGGGAAAGCATAGGCAGAACGCCCTATGACAGAAATCACAGCAAGATCCTTTATGACCCACCTCCTAGAGAAATGGAAATAAAAACAAAAATAAACAAATGGGACCTAATGAAACTTAAAAGCTTTTGCACAGCAAAGGAAAGCATAAACAAGACCAAAAGACAACCCTCAGAATGGGAGAACATAGTTGCAAATGAAGCAACTGACAAAGGATTAATCTCCAAAATTTACAAGCAGCTTATGCAGCTCAATAACAATAAAACAAATAACGCAATCCAAAAATGGGTAGAAGAGCTAAGTAGACATTTCTCCAAAGAAGATATACAGATTGCCGACAAACATATGAACAATGCTCAACATCATTAATCATTAGAGAAATGCAAATCAAAACTATAATGAGATATCATCTCTCACCTGTCAGAATGGCCGTCATCAAAAAATCTAAAACAATAAATGCTGGAGAGGGTGTGGAGAAAAGGGAACCCTCTTGCACTGTTGGGGGGAATATAAATTGATATAGCCACTATGGAGAACAGTATGGAGGTTCCTTAAAAAACTAAAAACAGAACTATCATACGACCCAGCAACCCCACTCCTAGGCTAAAACCCTGAGAAAACCATAAATCAAAAATAGTCATGTACCAAAATGTTCATTGCAGCTCTATTTACAATAGCCAGGACATGGAAGCGACCTAATTGTCCATCAACAGATTAATGGATAAAGAAGATGTGGCACATATATACAATGGAATATTACTCAGCCATAAAAAGGAACGAAATTCAGTTATTTGTAGTGAGGTGGAGGGACCTAGAGTCTGTCATACAGAGTGAAGTAAGTCAGAAAGAGAAAAACAAATACCTCATGCTAACACATATATATGCAATCTAAGAAAAAAAATAGTCATTAATACCTAGGGGTAAGACAGGAATAAAGACACACACGTACTACAGCATGGACTTGAGGATATGGGGAGGGGCAAGGGTAAGCTGTGACAAAGTGAGAGAGTGACTACCAAACATAAAATAGATAGCTAGTGGGAAGCAGCCACATAGCACAGGGAGATCAGCTCGGTGGTTTGTGACCACCTAGAGGGGTGGGATAGGGAGGGTGGGAGGGAGGGAGATGCCAGAGGGAAGACATATGGGAACATATGTATATGTATAACTGATACAGTTTGCTATAAAGCAGAAACTAACACACCATTTTAAAGCAATTATACTCCAATAAAGATGTTAAAAAAAAGAATAAAAAATAAAATAAAATAAAATAAAATTTACATACCTTAGAAAAAAATGTGGGTATATATATATATATATATATACACATACATATGTGGGGGCATATATATATATATATACATGCATATATATGTTTGTATATGTATATATATATATATATATATATATAATGTAACATTATTCAGCCTTAACAAGGAAGGAAACCCTGTCATATATTACAACATGGATGAACCATGAGGACATTACGCCAAGTGAAGTAATCTAGTCACAAAAGGACAAGTACTGTATGATTTTACTTACATGAGGTACCTAGGTCAAATCCATAGAGACAAGAAAGTAGAATGGTGGTTTCCAGGGGCTGGGGAAGGGGGAATGCCAAGTTACTTTTTAATGAGTATAGAGTTTCAGTTTTGCAAGATGAAAACAGTTCTGTGGCTGGATGACAGTGATGGCTGCACAACAATGTGAATGTACTTAATGCCACTGAACTGTACACTTAAAATCGTTATGATGGCAAATTTTATGTGTGTTTTGCCACAAATTTTTTAAATGGAAAAAGCAGGCAGGAAATCAGTGTTATAGTGACACAATGTGAAAAGGATTCAACCCACTGTTGCTGGCTTTGACGCTGGGGGAATTGGGTGTGAGCCAAGGAATGTGGGTGGCTTCTAGAAGCTGGAAAGGACAAGGAAATGGATTCTCCCCTAGATCCTCTAGAAAAGAACACAGGCCCTGCCAAACCTTGATTCTAGTCCAGGAAGACCCATGTCAGACCTCTTACCAACAGAACCAGAAGATAACAAATTTGTATTGTTTTAAGCCACATACACAAAAAAGACCTAAAGTGAGCAGTCTGTTCTGAGACTGAAAAAATGAGTATTTCATAGAGATAAATTCAGACTGAGGCTTAGTTCTGGTTAATATTTCTGTTTCTGTTCGCTAAGGGCATTTTTTTTAAGGAACAAGCCAGAGGGCTGAAACAGAAATGCTTCACATGTTCCTTCACTAAGTGTTCCCACTCACCAGGCTCAGCAGCCAGTGGCCAGCCAGTGCTAGATCCTAGCACTCCATGGGCATGCACAGAGTAGGGCCGGCTGGCATTGTTCTTGAACACCACAGTTAGAATATCACCAACCTCTCCTCTGATAAGTGGACCTAGTATACGCAAAAGAAGAAAAACGTCTCATTAGTAGAATAGTGGAACAGGGACATTAAAAACATTAAAAAAGGGATATACATAGGAGCTCCCTAGAATTAGGTGTTTGCCCAGAGAAAGGGTTCCAAAACTGAAAGTCATGACTGACTCCATTTTTAAATTCAGAAGCCCTTGATCTGATACTGCTACCCACAGGATAAAGGTACTTCAACAACAAGATTATGCCTCCAATTATCCCCACTTATCCCACCCCAATTCTCTTTGTATAATAGCCCAAATTTCTAGATATTCAGGGCTCTGTGGAATCATTGTTGGTAAGGAGTGAGAGTTTGACACAGAGTACAGAATTGCTGGGTTCCCTTCAAGACCAGTGGGTCCCTTCTGTGTGAAGATAAGAATGATGAAACTCATTGGCTCCTATGAAAGTGAAGAAACTACAGCAATAATTGCAAGGGTGTAAGGGTAATACTGGTTCCCTGTACCATTTTTCCTACTCTTCGATGTTCGTAAGTTCCCTTGCTTTTAGCATTGAAAAAAAAATTAATCACCCTTACAGACCCCTAGATATAGAGTCCTGGAAATACCTGGTTTAGTTTGCAGCAGAATTCATGAATTACCCCCATATGATTGCTTATTTTCATGGATGATTTATAAAATATGACTATAGTTCCACTATAAGGAAAACTGATAATGGGAAATGGAGAGGCCTTCCTGATATGACATAACCTCCCTAGGAGCATCACAGGTTTCTAGACACTAGGAGGGAAGTGGAATTCCCTTACCTAAGATTCCCAAGTGTTCCTCTGATCCAGTCCTTGGCCGTCGGACCCTGAATGTACCATCAGTGTATTCCCTGAATACAGCTTTCTTGTATCTGGAACCCAGGAGTCCATCTTTGTTGCTCAGGAAGATGTGACCATAACTAGAGGAATCCAAAGAGTGACATCAGCACCTTGCCCTTAACCCCTCATTTTCAATTATGGGAAAGCTATGTCAGACCCAACCTAATGTCACAGGTATAAGAAGGTGAGGCCTATTCCTTCTAATGTCAGATTACGCACTTTGGCTGCATATTTGCAGTTAAAGATGACATATTTCAATATTTATTTATAGTTCTTTGTTTGCCGTCATCCAGTTAGGAATTTATAGTAAAATTAATCTGGTAAGAATCAGAAGCCATGAACTCTAGCTCCAGCCTTAATGATGTCTTAGATGGAATTAGTCTGACAAAGGACAAGGTACAGGTGGTAGGAGAATACTAACTGCTTCTGTTGCTGGTAGATAAGGGGTAGGGAGAGGTAGGAAGAAAATGAAATCTTACAGATTTCTCATTATGGGATGTTTTCCTGTTTATAGAGAGCTTTATTATTCATTTTATCATTTGATCGTCCCAATAGACTGATGAGGTATGTATGTCCTAGAGGTGGAATCCAGTGATCTAGAGGTGGCAGGGCTTATCTTCATTGATACTATCAGCCAGAAAGGGAGCCAGGTCTTGGATTAAAGGATGGTCAAGTTCTTTCAACTATACCACATCACTTTAAAGATGAGTAAACCAGAGTCCAGAAAAAGGAATTAAGTTTTTCTAGGTTGCAGAACAAGTTAGCAAGAAGGCTTCAACCTTCAATAACCAACATAAAGATTGGCAAAGGGTAGTGAGAACACCAAAAATAAACTATAGTGGAAATTGCTAAACTGTACCATAATTTTCATTCTCCCCTCCTTCCTTTTTAGTAATAGAATCACCTAGGTTTTAGCTGAGCACATGGCTGCCTAACCAGAGATTACACTTCCTGGACTTTCTTGCAACTAGGTATGGCCATATGAATAAGTTCAGGATAACGGGGTTTCAGAGAAAGTAATGTATTACAACTTCAGGTCATTGCCTCACAGACAATGCTGCTTGCCATGGATTTAGTTCCCATCTCTTGATAGCTGGGAATGACTACAACTGGAAGAGATGTCTTAGTTCCAGAGATGAAAGCAAGTGTTATGGGTGACTAGTTTACCTATTGGTCCCGAACTGCTTATATTTGTACTTAAGCAAGAAATAAAATTCTAACATATCTAAGCCACACTATTTTGGGCTTTTTCTTCTATACAGCTTAGCTTCTATCTTAATGACATTTTGTCAAGGCACATCTGAGCTTGGGAACATTCAGTCCCTTGAATAAATTCCCTATAAAATTTAAGTCCCAATATCAGTGCTTCTGGCTAACCAGAGGAAAGGATGCCAAGACTGAGAGCAAGAGGATGTGGGCAAGGTCTTTACTTCAGCTCTACAGTATAACAACATAGACAAAGCTCTGAGTACCAGCTTATCTGTGTTCTAGTACTTCCTCTAGATTTGTTGGTATCTTATTAGTTGACTTTAGATAAATGCCTCCTCAGCTCAGAATTTTACCTCCATTTCAGTAAAATGGTCCAGAGTCTTTGAAAGTGTGATCGCTTCTTTTCTGAAGCCTTACCTGTTCTTCTCAGACTGGTTGTGCCATTCTAGTTCCCAGCTCCTGTCAGGGCAATAGTCCCACTCCATCTCTTCTGCCATGATGTAGTAGATTCTTGCAGCTTGGTAACGTTGACGAGGGTTGTCTCGGCGGCCAGGACACTGGGAGACATTATAGATTGCCCTCATCCCTGCTTCTCTATGGCTGCCTGCCTGGCAGTAAATTTCAAATGTCCCTGAGGTAGAAACAGAGAGCAAAACCTGAGTCAAAATACCCCTGTATAGTGCCTGAGGGAGTTCCTACTTCTCTCTAGGCATATTGCAAAGAGTGGGTAGCTTCAGATAAGGTTTTTCTATGCATTAGATAAAAGTTTATTGAGAGCAATGAGTACAGAGGCTAAGAGCTCTGGTGCCAAAGCTACATTGTCTGGGTTTAAAACTAAACCTGCCACTAGGATGACCAGCTCATCCCTGTTTACCAAGGGCTTCTCTAGTTTTAACACTGAAGGTCCCACATCCCTGGAAACTCCTCAGTTCTGAGCAAACTGGGATGGTCAGTCACCCTATCTGACACTTATTATCTATATAACCTTCAGGAAAATTTTAAGCCTCTGTGTGTTTCAGTTTCCTCATGGTAAATTGGGGGGCATTTTACTTAATAGGATTGTTTTAGAATTAAACACAATAATATGTAGATATTCCTTGGCATATTATAGAGTAAATGTTCAATAAGTGAAACTATAAGTAAGTAAATAAACCTGTAATTATTATTTGAAGGAAGGAATTGACCAATTTTCTCCCTTCCCACCAAGTCTCAAAGAAATAAATGTGGGCTTAAATATATATACATATATGAATTTCTTGATCACAAGAATTCTTACATCAGAGAGCTTTCAAATGGCTTTCCCTAGGTTTTTACAATGAAATATTTGGATATTAGTCTTAAATGTCTGAATTGTAGAGCTGCCTGGATCTAATCTCAAGATCCAGGTTTCTATGTCAAGGACACATAGGCTCATAGATTATTGATCAGGAGAAATTAACTTTTCTACATTTTCCCCAGTATTCCCTCCTTTACTGCTGACTGCCTATACCACCACTACAAATTCCTCCTAGCTTTTAAAGGCCTCTATGAGCTAGTTCCAAACTATTGCTGCAATCCCACTTACCACTCTGTCCCAAGCTCAACCAGTGCTTTAACTAAATCTGTCCCTGATTGCCCCTCTCACATATCTCATACTTATCTTGGAATTTTCACTCATGTTATTTTTACTTTTCTGGAATAGACCTGCCCATCTTCTTCCCCATAAATATCTATAAGAGTTCACTCATTCTCCAAGACCCAATTCATGCTTCATCTCTTCCAGAAAGTCCTCGCTGAGCTCACATTGGACTCTATGTTCTTGGCCTCTCTACTCTTAAAACACTTTACATCTAAATCACATGGTTAAGGACTAAGTGCTCCTCTCTTTAAAAAAAAAGTCCGTTCCACTAGTTTATAGACTTCTTGAAAAAATCTAATATTTTCTTTTCTTTCCATATCATCTACTTTCTGACTTTTCTATTTCCCTTATCCCCCAAATCTATTCCATCAATAAATCCTATCATCTCTTCCCTCACAGTCATCCTTCTGTTTCCACTCTCACTTCCTTAGTCAAAGCCACTATAATCTCTCACCTGGAAAACTTCAATGGTCTCACAACTGTCTTCTTTGTTTCTCCCTCCCACCTCAAACATTCTCCAAACAAGATACAGGGTCCTCTTTAACAAATATGATCCAGAGCACATCGCTCCGTGTTTAAATTCTCCATTCATACTCAGAATACAATTCAAGTTCCTGACTGTGGTCTATAAGGCCCTATATAATATGACTCTTGCCAACCTCTATGATTTCATATGATGTCAGGCTTCTCCTTGCTCACTACACTCCAACCATACTGGCCTTTTTCTGACCCTTGAACAAACCACGTTTATTTCCACCTTGAGACATGTACACTTGCTTGTCCCTCTGCTCAGAATATTCTGCTCAGAGATCTTCATATAGCTCCTTCCTCCCCATTACTTAGATCTTAAATGTCACATTCTCAGAGCAGTCTTCCCTAAATACCTTCTCTAAAGCTCCAATCAGTTTATCACACCATTGTATTTTTTTTTACACCATTGTATTTTATTTCCTTCATGACATATATCATGATTTGAAATTATCTTATTATTTTATGTGTGTGTTTTTGTGTGTTTGTTATAGATCTCCCCTGGGAGTAAGTATCATATCTATATTTTCACCTCTCTACCCCAGTCTCAGCATGTGGAAGGTGTGCAATAAATATGTGTTGAGTGAATGAATTTCTGTGCAAATGAATGACTGTATACACTGTCCAAATGTCATAGCTTAGGGGTTGGTATGGAAAAGAAAGTCTGATGATCACTGGAGGGAATGGGAAAAAATAGAAGTCTTTTTGGGAGAATCATGTGACCTGGGACTATCACATCATCTCATATGGACATTGTTGTCCAAGGTGATTCTTTTTTAAAAACAATATTTATTTATTAATTTGGCTTCATCAGGTCTTAGTTGTAGCACACAGCATCTTTAGTTGCACCATGTTGGTTCTAGTTTCCTGACCAGGGATTGAACCCGGGCCCCCTGCATTGAGAGTGTGGAGTCTTAGTCACTGGACCACCAGGGAAGTCACCAAGTTGTTTCTTTTTCAATGCTCTTCTGCCTTTGGCATCTGAGTCTCCTCCTACCTCTGTGACCAAACTTTTTTTTGTCTCCTTAACCTGGTTTATCTTCTACCTTCTACCTTTTAAATGTTTATTTTTGCTTTAACTTTTATTTCCTATAACTTTACATGCTAAAGGACTTCAACTATGAAAATACTCAAATCTCTCTCTCTAGCCTGGACTTTTTCTCCAATGTTTATATTTCTACCCACAACTATCTTCTGTAAATTCCACACCACTTGGACTTCACAAGAAATTTAAAATTCAACATGCCCCCAAATGAGTGCGTCTACCCAAACCTTACTATCCTTTCCTTGCTTCTGTGTTTGCTCATTTGGTTAATGAAATCACAATCCATCTAGTGCACAAGCCAAATGAAAACCTCAGACATCCTTTATTCTTGCTCAGCCCCTCAGCAAAGTCCTGTCATTTCTCTCTCAAATATCCCTTAACTCTGCCACTTCTCTCCATCCCTATTGCTCCCACCCACTGTCAGGCTCTCACCAACTCTTTGAAGGGCCTCCTGCTCTACCTCCTCTTAAACCTTTTTACTTGGTGTTCCTCAACAAGGCTGGTATTAGCAGTTTGTGTGGGATTATTCTTCATTGTTTAAGACTGTCTTACATGTTGCAGAAAGCTTGAGAATCTCTGAATCCCACTCTCTAAATGACAGTATCACACCTCCATATCCCCAGTCATTGTGACAACTAAAAGTATCTCCACACATTTCCAAACACCTTTTAGCATACCCCCTTAGTTGAAAATCATTGAATAAAATCAATCTATGCAACCTTCTATAAGCAGATGCTGCTTTCAATTCACTGCCCATGTGATTCCTACTGCCTATAATACCATCTTCACCACCCATCCCCTTTCTTTGCCTGATGACAGTATACTCTTCTTTAAACGCTCAGTTTGAATGTCTGCTTTTCTAGGAAAGATTCACTTCACAAGTCAGGCAGAACTTGTTATAGCTTCCCATGTGTTACTATATCCCTTGGCTGATAGCAATATCATAACATTGTGAATATTGTTTACATACCTTTCTCCTTTTTACACTAACTGTGAACTGCCTCATTCATCCTCACATCCCTAGCATCTACACCAAACAGTGGAAGAAAACAGACATTCACTATGTCTGGGGAAAATCTAATTGAAAAAGAAAGGTAAAATAAAAAGTGAAGAAGAAAAAAGAAAAACATGAAGACAAGAAGAGAGAAAAGATACAGATTAAAGGAAAAGGAAAAAGAAGAAAAGAAACAGGAAGAGAGAAAGAGTATGAGCCAGAGGAAGAGCATTCCAGGCAAGAGGGAACTGCAAATGCAAAGTCCTGGTGTGTTCAAGGTTCTGCAAGAAAATTAGAAGACTAGAAAGGAGTGAGCAGGGGGGAGTACAATAGGAGACAAGCCGTGTGGATGAAAGGCTCTTGGTGCCCCAGCGAGGAGTCAGTGTTGTGCCTCTGAGGAGGGAGAGCCAACTTCAGGACACTGGTCCACAAGAGACCACCCAGCTCATGTAATATCAAATGGTGAAAATCTCCCAGATATCTCCATCTCAACATCAGAACCCAGCTTCACTCAACGACCAGCAAGCTAAAGTGCTGGACACCATATGCCAAACAACTATCAAGACGAAACACAGCCACATCCATGAGCAGAGAGGCTACCTAAAATCATAATAAAGCTACAGACACACCAAAACACATCACCAGATGTGGACCTGCACACCAGAAACACAAGATCCAGCCTCATCCACCAGAACACAGGCACTCCTCCCCTCCACCAGGAAACCTACACAACCCACTGAACCAAACTTAGCAGCTGGGGACAGACACCAAAAATAATGGGAACTACGAACCTGCAGCCTGTGAAAAGGAGACATCAAACACAGTAAGATAAGCAAAATGAAAAGACAGAAAAACACACAGCAGATGAAGGAGCAAGGTAAAAACCCACCAGACTTAACAAATGAAGAGGTAATAGGCAGTCTACCTGAAAAAGAATTCAGAATAATGATAGAAAAGATGATCAAAAATCTTGGAAGTAGAAAAGAGAAAATGCAAAAACATTTAACGAGGACCTAGAAGAACTAAAGAGGAAACAAGCAATGATGAACAACACAACATAGAGGATAAATCCAAGGAAAAACACGCCAAGACACATATTAATAAATCTATCAAAAATTAAATACAAAGAAAACATATTAAAAACAGCAAGGGAAAACAACCAATAACACACAAGGAAACCCCATAAGATTAACAGCTGAACTTTCAGCAGAAATTCTGCTGAAGAGTTTGGAGAAGGGAGTGGCAGGACATATATAAAGTGATGAAGGAGAAAAACCTACAACCAAGATTACTCTACCCGGCAGGATCTCATTCAGATTTGATGGAGAAATTAAAACCTTTACAGACAAGCAAAAGCTGAGAGAGTTCAGCACCACCAAACCAGGTTTACAACAAATGCTAAAGGAACTTCTCTAGGCAAGAAACACAAGAGAAGGAAACGACCTACAATAACAAACCCAAAACAATTAAGAAAATGGGAATAGTAATATAAATATCAATAATTACCTTAATTGAAAATGGATTCAATGCTCCCACCAAAAGACACAGACTGGCTGAATGGATACAAAAACAAGACCCGTATATATGCTGTCTACAAGAGACCCACTTCAGACCTAGGGACACATACAGACTGAAAGTGAGGGGATGGAAAAAGATATTCCATGCAAATGGAAATCAAAAGAAAGCTGGAGTAGCAATTCTCATATCAGACAAAATAGACTTCAAAATAAAAACTATTACAAGAGACAAAGAAGGACACTACAGGGCTTCCCTCATGGCGCAGTGGTTGAGAGTCTGCCTGCTGATGCAGGGGGCGGGTGTTCATGCCCCGGTCAGGGAGGATCCCACATGCCCTGGAACGCCTGGGCCCGTGAGCCATGGCCGCTGAGCCTGCGCGTCGGGAGCCTGTGCTCGGCAAGGGGTTTTCCGACCACAACGCTATGAGACTAGATATCAATTACAGGTAAAGATCTGTAAAAAATACAAACATGTGGAGGCTAAACAGTACACTACTTAATAACGAACTGATCACTGAAGAAATCAAAGAGGAAATAAAAAAATACCTAGAAACAAATGACAATGGAGACACGACGACCCAAAACCTATGGGATGCAGCAAAAGCAGTTCTAAGAGGGAAGTTTATAGCAATACAATCCTACCTTAAGAAACAGGAAACATCTCGAATAAACAACCTAACCTTGCACCTAAAGCAATTAGAGAAAGAAGAACAAAAAACCCCCAAATTTAGCAGAAGGAAAGAAATCATAAAGATCAGATCAGAAATAAATGAAAAAGAAATGAAGGAAACAATAGCAAAGATCAATAAAACTAAAAGCTGGTTCTTTGAGAAGATAAATAAAATTGATAAACCATTAGCCAGACTCATCAAGAATAAAAGGGAGAAGACTCAAATCAATAGAATTAGAAATGAAAAAGGAGACGTAACAACTGACACTGCAGAAATACAAAAGATTATGAGAGATTACTACAAACAACTGTATGCCAATAAAATGGACAACCTGGCCTATAAAATGGACAACCAGGAAGAAATGGACAAATTCTTAGAAATGCACAACGTGCTGAGACTGAACAAGGAAGAAAGAGAAAATATGAACAGACCAATCACAAGCACTGAAATAAAAACTGTGATTAAAAATCTTCCAACAAACAAAAACCCAGGGCCAGACGGATTCACAGGTGAATTCTATCAAACATTTAGAGAAGAGCTAACACCAGTCTTTCTGAAACTCTTCCAAAAGATAGCAGAGGGAGGAACACTCCCATACTCATTCTATGAGGCCACCATCACCCTGATACCAAAACCAGACAAAGATGTCACAAAGAAATAAAACTACAGGCCAATATCACTGATGAACATAGATTCAAAAATCCTCAACAAAATACTAGCAAATAGAATCCAATAGCACATTAAAAGGATCATACACCATGATCAAGTGGGATTATTGCAGGAATGCAAGGATTCTTCAATATATGCCAATCAATCAACGTGATATACCACATCAACAAACTGAAGGAGATGAATGATATGATCATCTCAATAGATGCAGAGAAAGATTTTGACAAATTTCAACACCCATTTATGATAACAACCCTGCAGAAAGTAGGCATAGAGGGAACTTTCCTTAAGATAATAAAGACCATATATGACAAACCCACAGCCAACATCATCCTGAACGGTGAAAAACTGTAACCATTTACACTAAGATCAGGAACAAGACAAGGTTGCCCACTCTCACCACTCCCATTAAACATAGTTTTGTATGTTTAAGCCATAGCAATCAGAGAAGAAAAAGAAATAAAAGGAATCCAAATCAGAAAGAAGCAGAAAAGCTGTCACTGTTTGCAGATGACATGATACTCCACATAGAGAATCCTAAAGATGCTACCAGAAAACTACTAGAGCTAATCAATGAATTTGGTAAAGTAGCAGGATACAAAATTAATACACAGAAATCTCTGGCATCCTTATACAGTAATGATGAAAAATCTGAAAGTGAAATTAAAAAAACACTCCCATTTACCATTACAACAAAAAGAAAAATATATCTAGGAGTAAACCTTCCTAAGGAGACAAAAGACCTGTATGCAGAAAATTATGAGACACACATGAAAGAAATTAAAGAAGATACAAATAGATGGAGAGATATACCATGTTCTTGAATTGGAAGATTCAACATTGTAAAAATGACTCTACTACCCAAAGCAATCTACATATTCAACGCAATCCCTATCAAACTACCACTGGCATTTTTCACAGAACTACAACAAATCCTTTCACAATTTGTTTGGAAACACAAAAGACCCCGAATACCCAAAGCAATCCTGAGAACGAAAAATGGAGCTGGAGGAATCAGGCTTCCTGACTTCAGGCTATACTACAAAGCTACAGTAATCAAGACAGTATGATACTGGCACAAAAACAGAAATATAGTTGAATGGAACAGGATAGAAAGCCCAGAGATAAACCCACACACATATGGTCACCTTATCTTTGATAAAGGAGGGAAGAATATACAGTAAGAAAAGACAGTCTCTCCAATAAGTGGTGCTGGGAAAACTGGACAGGTTTATGTAAAAGTATGATATTAGTATACTCCCTAACACCATACACAAAAATAAACTCAAAATGGATTAAAGACCTAAACGTAAGGCCAGACACTATCAAACTCTTAGAGGAAAACATAGGCAGAACACTCTATGACATAAATCACTGCAATATCCTTTTTGACCCACCTCCTAGAGAAACGGAAATAAAAACAAAAATAAACAAATGGGACCTAATGAAACTTCATAGCTTTTGCACAGCAAAGGAAACCATAAACAAGACCAAAAGACAACTCTCAGAAAGGGAGAAAATATTTGCAAATGAAGCAACTGACAAAGGATTAATCTCCAAAATTTACAAGCAGCTCATGCAGTTCAGTAACAAAAAAACAAACAACCCAATCCAAAAAATGGGCAGAAAGCCTAAATAGACATTTCTCCAAAGAATATATACAAATTGCCAACAAACACATGAAAGAATGCTCAACATCATTAATCATTAGAGAAATGCAAATCAAAACTACAATGAGATATCATCTCACACCGGTCAGAATGGCCATCATCAAATAATCTAGAAACAATAAATGCTGAAGATGGTGTGGAGAAAAGGGAACCCTCTTGCCCTGTTGGTGGAAATGTAAATTGATACAGCCACTATGGATTACAGTATCGAGGTTCTTTAAAAAACCAAAAATAGAACTACCATACGACCCAGCAATCCCACTATTGTGCATATACACTGCAAAAACCATAATTCAAAAAGAGTTATGTACCTAAATGTTCATTGCAGCTCTGTTTACAATAGTTAGGACATGGAAGCAACCTAAGTGTCCATCAACAGATGAATGGATAAAGAAGATGTGGCACATATATACAATGGAATATTACTCAGCCATAAAAAGAAATGAAATTGAGATATTTGTAGTGTGGTGGATGGACCTGGAGTCTGTCATACAGAGTGAAGTAAGTCAGAAGGAGAAAAACAAATACCATATGCTAACACATATATATGGAATCTAATAAAAAAATGTCATGAAGAGCCTAGGGGTAGGATGGGAATAAAGACACAGACCTACTAGAGCATGGATTTTGGATATGTGGAGGGGGAAGGGTAAGCTGTGACAAAGTGAGAGAGTGTCATGGACATATATACACTACCAAACATAGGGGGGATAGCTAGTGGGAAGCAGCTACATGGCACAGGGAAATCAGAAAGGTGGTTTGTGACCACCTAGAGATGTGGGATAGGGAGGGTGTGAGGGAGGGAGATGTAAAAGGGAAGAGATATGGGAACATATGTATATGTATAACTGATTCACCTTGTTGTAAAGCAGAAAGTAACACACCATTGTAAAGCAATTATACTCCAATATAGATGTTAAAAAAAAGTGGTGATATCAGTGATACTATTTAGCAATAAAAAGGAAGAAACTAGCTCAACAACTTGGATAGATCTCAAGGACTTTATGCTGTGTGAAAAGAGCCAATCTCAAAAGGTCACGTATGGTACAATTCCACTGATATGACATTCTTGAAATGATACAATTATTGATATGGAGAACAGATAAGTAGTTGCCAGGGGTTGGAGACAGTGGTAGAGCGGGGGTGAGGGTGAGAGCATAAAGCAATATCACAAGGGAAAGCTTTATGGTGGTGGATCAGTTCTGTGTCTTGATTACAGTAGTGGTAAGCAGAAAGTAACACACCATTGTAAAGCAATTATACTCCAATATAGATGTTTAAAAAGAAAAAAAAAGAAACAGGAAGAAGGGAAAAGGTAAAGAAATAAAGATAAAAGAAAAAGGAGAAAAGAAGATTAAAAACAAAAATAAAAAATAGAAACCAGGGCTTCCCTGGTGGCGCATTGGTTGAGAGTCTGCCTGCTGATGCAGGGGATGTGGGTTCGTGCCCCGGTCTGGGAAGATCCCACATGGCACGGAGCCGCTAGGCCCGTGAGACATGGCCGCTGAGCCTGCGCGTCCAGAGCAAAATCAAAGGAAGAAAAAAAATAAGTGAAAAAAAGAGAGAGAAGGGAAGGAAAGGAAGAAAGAAGGAAAGGAAGAAAGAAGAGAGATAAAAAGAATGCAAGGAGAAAATGAAAAGAAGGGAAGATAAAATGTAAGATAGGAGAAAAAGATGAAAAAAGGGAAGAATGAAGGAAAGAAGAGGGAAAGGGAAGAGAGATATAATAATGAGAGAAGCAAAAGAAAAAGAAAGGATGAAAGAGGAAGAGGAAAAAATGGGAGAAGGGAGAAGAAGCAATGGGGAAAGAAAAGAGTGTGGGAAAGGCAGAAAAATAAATGAATAAAAAATGAGCTCCAATGGTGAAAGGGAACAAAGAAACTCTGAAGGACCAGAGCAGTAATAAATGTTCTCTTTGCTGCTGAGAAATCTAACATGAAGTTGGTGGAAAATAGCACCTTACAAGCTCTAGCCTCTTTTTCTGCCACTTTCCCTGGCTATCAAAGCTCTAGTATCAGTGGTTCTCTTGGAAAAGCTGAGGTGTATTATTCGGGACATTTTTAAGTGCAAAATCATCATTTCTATTAAATGTAATTAATATTTGAAATTAAAATATTATTAGAATTTAAAGCAAAGCAAAAACAGGATTTTGAAAAGTCACCAATAAACCCACAACACTCACACTCCTAGCATTTTGCTGCATTTTTTCTTGGAATTTTTTCTCTGTTTTGTTAAAGATAATTGTAAGCCTCCAGCAAACAATATGTTGAATCTCGATGGTGATGTTTTAAGTCATCTGCCAAGCTGCTTAATTGCATATTTATATTTACCAATCTTCATTGTTACCCCTTTTTCTAGAAATCCAAAGCCAGATTCTGGTTCTGGCTTTTCCATTAACTTGGTAATTTTGTCCTGTCTTTAGGGAGCTACTCAAAATGGTCTCTCTCAGTCCTAATCAGAGACTAAATTCTCAAGGTAGAATGAAGGAGACTTCAGATTAAAGAGATTACCTAGGAGTAAGAATGAACAGGGGTTGATGGAGAAGGGGCAAGAGGGAAAAAAAATAGAGCTGACATTCCTAACATGAGAAAATCATTTTCCCCCCTCCAGATCTCTGTCTCTTCCACCCATTAGCAAAATAAGTGAAAAATGATCTCGAAGAGGCTGTACCAGTTCCAACATTTTATGACTCGAGGATTGTTCAGAAAGAGGAGAGTTTGAAAGTACTGGAAAATGCAAAGGTAAAAAGAGTTTGGGCTTTTTCTAATAAGAAAACTCAGGAATCTTGACCAAGATTAACCTTTTAAGCCTTTACTGTTATAAACCCATTCACTGCCTCTCCTCCCATGTTTTTAAGACATCTACAGTCACTCTCCTTGGGCCTTTGTGTGGCACAAAAATAATTTCACTCATCCAGAGTAAGAATGAGCCCCACAGAGGCATATAGATGTGGCTAGGGAGCCTGGCTAATTTCATAGGAAGGATATTAAATGTAGGGTTTGACTTTGGGACCAAGGCTAGAGAGATGGGTCTTTCTTTTTCAGAAGTTCCCCACCCTAGCACTCACTACAAGCACTTAATTCTGTTGTTCCTTTCAGCCCCATTAATGGTTATTTCTAGTTTGCTAACAACAAATCTTCTTGACCAAGAAAGTATCCTAGGTAGACGGGGAGAAGTGAGGACCCAAGTGACCTGTTTCATGTCAAGTTTTTGCCAAACCCAGTGCCAGGCTGAAATTATTAATTTGTCAAGGAAACTTGCTTTGTTTGAGGATTTTTTTCTCAAATATGAATGGAATTTACAGAACTAAAATAAAGCATTAGTGGGAACTGCATTTAACTGACAGATTTTTCTTACAAACACTATTGCCACCTACTGCCTGGAAAAAAGAATACACCCTAGGCACTGCAAAGAGAAATTACTATATTTCTGTTTTAGTATAGATCAATGGAACAGGATAGAAAACCCAGAGATAAACCCACGCACATATGGTCAATTATCTTTGATAAAGGAGGCAAGAATATACAATGGAGAAAAGACAGCCTCTTCAATAAGTGGTTCTGGGAAGACTGGACAGCTATGTGTAAAAGAATGAAATTAGAACACTTCCTAACACCATAAACAAAATAAACTCAAAATGGATTAAAGACATAAATGTAAGGCCAGACACTATAAAACTCTTAGAAGAAAACAGGCAGAACACTCTATGACATAAATCACAGCACAATCCTTTGTGACCCACCTCCTAGAGATAATGGAAATAAAAACAAAACAAAAATTAAAAAATGGGACCTAATGAAACTTAAAAGCTTTTGCACAGCAAAGGAAACCATAAACAAGATGAAAAGACGACCCTCAGAATGGGAGAAAATATTTGCAAACGAAGCAACTGACAAGGATTAATCTCCAAAATATACAAGCAGCTCAGGCAGCTCAACAGCAAAAGAACAACAACCCAATCCAAAAATGGGCAGAAGACCTAAATAGACATTTCTCCAAAGATATACAGATTGCCAAGAAACACATGAAAGGATGCTCAACATCACTAATTATTAGAGAAATGCAAATCAAAACTACAATAAGGTATCACCTCACACTGGTCAGAATGGCCATCATCAAAAAATCTACAAACAATAAATGTTAGAGAGGGTGTGGAGTAAAGGGAACACTCTTCAACTGTTGGTGGGAATGTAAATTGATACTACCACTATGGAGAACAGTATGGAGGTTCCTTAAAAAACTGAAATTAGAACTACCATACGACCCAGCAATCCCACTACTGGGTATATACCCTGTGAAAACCGTAATTCAAAAATAATTGTGTACCAAAATGTTCACTGCAGCACTATTTACCATAGCCAGGACATGGAAGCAACCTAAGTGTCCATCGACAGATGAATGGATAAAGAAAATGTGGCACATATATACAATGGAATATTACTCAGCCATAAAATGAAACGAAATTGGGTTATTTGTAGTGAGGTGGATGGACCTAGATTTTGTCATACAGAGTGAAGTAAGTCAGAAAGAGAAAAAAATATACCACATGCTAACGTATATATATGGAATGTAAAAAGAAAAAAAAAAGGTTCTGATGAACCTAGGGACAGGACAGGAATAAAGACGTAGACGTAGAGAATCAACTTGAGGACACGGGGAGGGGGAATGTTAAGCTGAGACAAAGTGAGAGAGTAGCACTGACATATCTACACTACTAAATGTAAAATTGATAGCTAGTGGGAAGCAGCTGCATAGTACAGGGAGATCAGCTCAGTGTTTTGTGACCACGTAGAGGTGTGGGAGAGAGGCTCAAGAGGGAGGGGTTTGGGGGACATATATATACATAGAGCTGACTCACTTTGTTATACAGAATAAACTAACAGAATATTGTAAGGCAATTGTACTCCAATAAAGATGCTAAAAACATAATCAAAATATACAAAAAAAAAGAAATTACTGCTACATTATGAAATATCAGACACAGATGGAATCTGAAGAAACATTCTAGTCAAATTTCATCATGAAATAAGGATAGGGAGAGGGAAAGGGAGGAGGAGAGGGAAGGAAGGAGGAACAGTGGAAGAAAGAGAAGAAAGGAAGAGCGGGAGAGAGGAGGAAGAATGAACAAAAAAAAAGGAAGAAATCTAGCTACAGAGAGGGGAAGTAATTAGACAAATATTGTACAGCAAGTTAATGAAAGAGCCTGGACTAGAAGTTCCTGTGTTCTGGTTCCTAGGCTGCAACTGTTACAGCACACTTCACCCCCCACTCCCACCAGAAGTTTGCAAAAATCCTCACAGAATATCAGAGTTGGAAGCACTTATAGGTACATCTCATGGACCTCTTTTCCAATGCAAGGGTTAAATCTATAGAATCTCTACATGGCCAAGGGTCTATGCAACCAAGTCTACCCTCTGCCTATACAAGAATTGCTCTGATACTGGGCAGCATCCCTACTTCTCTCCTGTTGTTTCAGAAAAGAGCTTCCTCAGCTCTTTATTCTGCCTGCGACTGAGAAGAGAATCCAAATAACCAAAACATGGAATACACATTGAGGAAGGAGAAGACACAACTGTTTTTAAAAATTCCCAAGTACCCTCAGCGTGACTTTTATTTTCTCTTCACCAGCACCCCACCTCACCCAGCCCAATGCCCAATAAAGTTTCTCAGCCTAGGGCCAGCTGCTAAAGCACTTACCAGGGTTGTCAGGCTGCATGATGGCCATAACAAAGGTATGAGGAAAGAGCATGGCTGCACTCTTTCTCATGCCCTGAAGCTGCACAGTGTTGCCCTGGAACGTGACCCCATGCACATCAGTCTCTGTGCCCAGGCCAACCAGGTGCCAGGCCACTGTGTCACCCTTGCACATGTCCAGCCTGGGCAGGTTAGAGAACAGAAACCCGTTAATGGCTGGAAAACAAAAACACAAGACAGAATGGGGAGGTGAGACCAGACTACTTGGGCACCAGCCAGCAGCATGGCATCAGCTTTGTACTAAGTTTTCCCACAACTTGAAATTTCTGAGTCATTCTCAACTCCTCTGCCTTCTTCCCTAAGCCACTGTAGTTCTACTTATGAAGATCTGCCTCTTTGGGATGAGGGCCCTACTGTCCTTTATGGCTTTACCTGCTGCCCCTCCTCCACCATACTTCACATCCTGGCAAAACTGAACTACTCTTCACTCCCACAACTCTTTCACACTTTCACACACTCACACACACACACACACACGCACACACACACACAGACAAGTATTAATCTTTCCTATTCCCACTTTCTTGAAACTTTCCTCCCTTGGCTTCTGTAGTACCATATGTCCCTGGTTTTCTTATAACTTTTCTGAATGTTCCTCCTCCAACTTGTACTCATTCTCCATGCCTCTGTAAAGTGTTGGAGTTCCCCAAGGTTCCTTCCTCAGCTTTCAATCTGTTTCCTCCTTTTCATCTTCACTCCCAATGCCTTATTTCTGGTTCTCATCATCTCTGACCTGAACTCCCACACAAAAGCCTTCTCTCTGGTACTCCTACCTATAACCTATCCTCCCATTCTCTTTCATACACACACACACACCCCATTATCCTGTGAGCTCTATTTGCCTCTGTATCCCCAAGGCCTTAAACATGGTAGGCACTTAGAAGATACTTGTTGATTTTTCACATGCTGTTCCCTTTGCCTGGAATAAACTTTCCCTCTGGTTTCTCTCTACAGCAAATTATTACATATCCATCTTGCACTAGCTCAAATATCATCTACCCTGTAAAGCAGAGTTTTTACACTCTTTCTGACTTCCTTGAAACTTTTCTCCCCACAAAATTCTGAAATGTCACTTACCACAGAATCCAGTGATTTACTTACAAATTTATCTCCCGCACTAGATTGACCTAGCATGAAGCACATCAATTTTTCCAAGCACCTTGTATGTTTCCTAGTACTTATCAGTTGCTAAATAAATTCAGACTGGAATAAACTTGGTTTGTAGACTGTATTACTTTTTCCAACTGATGTAACTGACTGGTAATGAGAAGCAAGAGATAGAGCCAAAAGAAAACACACTCATTCTTGACCCTCTCCCACCCTGCACACTCCCCTCAAAAATACAGGGAGGCCTGCTTGAATCTGATCCCTTTTCAATATTCCTACATCCACTGGAACCAGCTTTAATGAGTAATTTTATTTGGTAATCCCCTGGGATGCTGATGGAAACATCGCTAACTGCTTGATTCTGCTTCCCCTACCTATAAAGTTTGATTGCAAAGTTATTCAGACTTCAAGGCTCAGTCAAGCACTTCCTTCTTCCAGGAATCCTTTAACTAGATTGTTCCTCATTAATGTTCTCCTTTTAAAGCTATGTCACTTAAAAGCTGTTCCACATAATTTAGCACTTAATTATAGTCTGTCTTGGATATTCTATAATTGTTTCATGGGTGTTAGTTTCATTTCATTGCAAAATGCTGAGAGTTCTTTACAAAGTTGGACCATGACCCCCCCATTAATTCACTCACCCACCCACCTATTCATTAATTTAGTAGTTCACTAGTTCAATAACTACTTACTATATATTAGACCATGTAAAGGATACACAGATAAACAACAAACAATACTCACCTTTAAGGAGACTACACTCTAGCAGAAGTCAAAAGGCACGTAACAAATAACTACAATATTTTGGAGTGTATGGAATTTGCTATTGAAAGAGACTGATAAAAATACAATAGTAGTAAGAGGGTGTCATCATCCTGGGACTTAGTAATAAGAAATGAGGAGGAGGTAGCTTTTGAGTAGGGCCCTAGATAATGAGAAGAATTTCCACTGGCTAAGAGCAAAAATGTAAGGAGGGGTATTTCAAGCGGAGGACAAAGCATTACAAAAGCATGAACTCAGAAGAGTACAAGGTATATCTATATAGAGAAAATATCCCTGTTTGGCTGGGTATGGGGTTGGGAAGCAAGGATAGGGGGTGATAAGAAAGAAGGAGATAAGACTGGAAAGGTATCATCCCAGCTTACTCTCCTCATTCTCTAGCGGATTCTTTGTGTGCAATCCTCATTTTACAGTATCTTTTTCCAGTGTCTCCCATACTGTGTGACACAGAACAAAGCACAAGAAGGTGTTAGGTATAAGATATGTTGTCTTAGGTTTAATCCCTTGATGTACCTTGTCTCTTGGGAAGAGCTGATCGATAGGATCAATGTTTTCAGGAATGGATCATGATTAAATCTAGGCTAGATTTTACTTATACTCTCTCAGTTGTAGCTTAGGGTAAAAGCACTCCCCATACCATGCATCCGATTAGAGTCTTGGAAACCCTTGACATCCTCTGAGAGCAGTCGGGAATCCAACATAGCAGCTGCTTGATTGGCATTGCTGTACCAGCTCTTGTTCTCATCCAACACAGTGAAAAGGAGAAAGAATTCTTTATCCACTCCTTTCTGTAGTCCCAGTGGAAGAAAGCAGAGTGGGGAATAACCACAGTTTCAGCAGTTGTGGACTGTGAAGCTCCAGAACCCAATGATCCCTGATTATTTTCCATTTCCTTTTCCAAACACAGATCCAAGCCCATATCTCCTGTCTAGAGCTGCTTGTTGCTGTAAAGTTTTTCCTCAGGTAACTTCAAATTGCAGGTGGGTGAAGGGGGTTATAATAAAGTGATAAGGCTGGAGGGGAGGGATGTATGAAAGAGGTCAGGGAAGAGGCACAAGATTGTGCACAAGATTGATGAAGAGGTACCGAGTGTGATAGAAGACAGCCTGGAATCAATTAAGGGGAGGAGTGGGGAAAGACGGCTGGGAGATTGGGGAGAGGGTGGTGGAGGATTCTATGGGGAGGGAGAAGCTAGAAAATAAGAGAAAAAATAATTATACTAATTACTAACTTACCATTACTTTATTATTAATCTTAGTAATATTATTATTATTACTGTTAACATTTACTGAGTGTTTACTAGGTATCAGACACTGTGCCAAGCACTTTATATGGATTATTTTAATTAGTGTTCACAGAAACCCAAGATACCTTCTTCCATTGTTAACCCTTTACTGTAGATGAGGAAACTGAGGCAAAGAGAGGTTAAGTAATTTGCTCAAGGTTAAACAGCTAAGATTTATGGGCTGGATATGAAAGAAGGCAAGAATATAGTAGGGCAGAGTTAGGAATTAGGAGCAAGGTTTAAGGGCCACTGAGGTTAAAACAATGAGGAGATGTTGGGAGAATATAAAATAGAAAGGAATAGGGACTAAGGAAGATATGTGTTTGTGAACAAAAGAATAGCATGCAAGATAGCATGAAGTCACCAACTATTAATTTCTGATTCAATAACTTTTTAAAAAAATTCCTTCACTTCTAGAACCCAGTTCCATACTTAACTCCTATTCAGCAACCCAACCTCATACTCTTCCCAGCAGGCTTTCCAGCCAGAAACCATGGCAATACCTGCTTGCCATCTGCACCCAAGGCACCGGCCTTGCACACAAGCAGGGGGCCCACCAGACCAGAATTTGTATCTCTTATGGGATCAGCAGCAGAGAAGTACATCCAGGTGAGACAGGCAGGATCCTGATCAGTGGGGCCAGCATGGGGAGGGACTGTCCAGCGGTATGTTACTTTCTCAAAGGGCTTAGCCACCAAGCCAGGGTGGGATGAGCCTATAGGAAAAGACATAGAATTCATTACTCACATTGGCTAGAGTGAGTATCATCATCTCCAAACAGTGTAGTAAAGATCATAATCTACAAAGGCATTTTGGAGTAGCAGTAGGAGAAGCAGCAACATAGAATATAGAATATTAAAAAAGATCTGAGTAGGAGTCAAGAGACTAGAGTTTGGTTTCTGGTTCTGCCACTACTTGTGATATGAACTGGGGAAATTTAAATTTCCCTAGGTTTCAGTTTTCCAAACTCATAGGATCCAAGGATTGAAAGGACTTTTAAAACTTATTTGGAATATCCCTCACTTAAAAACATACATTCATCTCTGCTTGTAGTCCTACCTCTGCTTCAAAATATCCAGAGATAGAAGATTCACTACCTACCATCATAGCCTGTTTCATCTTTGAATGGTTCTAATTGTTGAACATATTTTCCTCTCTATGTGTATGCATGTATGTGTGGATGTGTATATGTTATGTATGTATGTGTGTGCGTGTGTGTGTATATATGTTACTAAGGCTGTAATTCCTTAAATAGACACAAGTCATGGTCAGGCAAAGCACAGAAATTTTACTTTATATGTTCAAACCTATTAGTAATCAAATTAGTACAAGTGGAAACATAACTTTTTTGCCTGTCAAATTAAAAGTTTACAAATTATAATAATCAGTTCTAGTGATAAGTGGTTCAAATGGCACTTACTCCTCTCACTCACCTATAAAAAGGGTAAGTGTAAATGAAAATAACCATTTTAGAAAAAATGTTGACAGAATGTATCAAAAGCCTTAAAAAGCTTACCATTTTAGAAAAAATGTTGACAGAATGTATCAAAAACCTTAAAAAATTTATGTCCACAAGAAAAAGTAAGATACAAAATACTGAAAAGAATGTTCAACCTAATGCAAATAGAAGTAACAGTGAGTTTTCTTGTTGTTGGCTTACAAGATTGACATTTTGACAATGATTAAAATGGCTGCCCTCTGCTGGTGAGGTTGTAAGAAAATGTGTCCTCCCTCTTGGTAACTGTTGATAGAACTCCAAATTGATGTGACTGCAAATTTTTCCAGAGAGCAATTTGGACATAGGTACCAGAAATTTTCATGTGTGTGCCCTCTGACATAATTCCACATCTTAAATATATATTCTGATGAAATAATCATAAAAGTATGCAAAGAAGCATACATAAGGATATTTGTAGCATAATTTATCATATGGTGGTATAATTTAGGATGATTTTAACTTATTTTTTCTTATTCATTCATTGTTCCTAACTCTTTAAATATTCAAACATACAAAAAACCTTAAAGTATAGTGTGATAATTACCCTACCACTTGAAGTTGATTGTTAACATTTGGCCAACTTTTTTCTCTTTTTTTTTTTTTAAATTTATTTATTTATTTATTTATTTATTTATTTATTTTTGCAGTAGGTCCTTGTTGGTTATCTATTTTATCACAGACTTGGCCATCTTTAATTTATCTAAATCTATGTGTATGCTTACTTTTTCTAAATCATTTGGAAGTGAAATGCAAGTATAATGACATTTTACTTCTAAATACATCAGTAAGCATCTGCCTATATTACCATAATAACATTACCACACCTAAGAAAATACCCTAATATCATCTAACATCCAGACAAGGTTTGCACGTTGCCCTTGGTGTTGTCTCTTTAATTCTTTTCCCTATGGCATTGATTTCTTGAAGAGACTAGACCAGTTGCATTGTAGAATGTTCTTTTACTCCGGATTTGTCTGTAAGTTTGCCCTTTATGCTTTCAGTATTTTTTGGTATTTTTGGCTTTAGTTTGGCAGGTGTTAATATTATTCTCAGGGAAAACAAGAAATTACCCAATAATCCCACTTCTAGGATTTTTTCCTAAGGTAGTAGTCGAAACCAAATGTATATATTCATTCATTGCAACATGATTTACAATATTAAAAAATAGTGAAAGCAACATATATGTCCAAATAATAGAGGATAAGGTAAAATCTATGTGTTAGAGTATTATATAGTCATTAAAATGTTTGTAATATTATAATGACATAGAAAATGGACACAATATAATGGTAAGTGAAAATAGTAAAATACCAAACTATACAAAACATATCACAAATCTATAAATATATAAATTTGTATAAACAGAAAAATGTTAAAAGATATATAAAATATATTGGCATTTTACCTATGAATGAAGTTGATTTATTTTATAATTTTCCATGTTTATCAAAATTCCATAATACATGTGTTATTTTTATAATCAGAATATATTTAAATTTATTTAAAAGTAGTTGTCTCTTATTGATCCCAGCTCTGTCTCACTAAAATATCATACATTCATTCAATAACATCCATCCATGGCAGTTAATTCTGCCTTCTTTTCTCTCTTTCAGTCCCTTATTTATTTTTCCTCTAGAGGTACCTGTTATTATCTGCAGCCCACATTACTTGAAACCCTGCCTGCTCACCATCATTGTACACAGTTCCCTCGGAGTCTTTCTCATAAAATACCCCATGAGGCTGTATGCTGAATGGCTGGGAGGCACGGTTGTAGAAGATCACCTGGATGGTGTCACCCACCTCAGCCCGGATCACTGGCCCTGGAAAATGGGTAGCAGATACAATGGTAATGAAAACAGGATGATCAGGTAGGATGGAAGTAGGAGAGGGAAGAAAAGAAAAAAGAAGTGAAAAAGAAAGATAACTTTTTCCTCTGCAATAATAAGAATAATCTTTTTCAAGTATATTGCAATTTACAGTTATAAAAAGCACTTTAAAGTCCACCATCTCATTTTGATCTTCAATCACCATTCTAAGGTATACAAGGCAGATGATATCTTCATTTTTCAGATGAGGAAACTGCAGCTCAGAGAGTTGGAATTGATCTGCCCAAATTCAAATGACTGGTTAAGAATAGAACCACGTCCTGAAGCCAGGGTTTTCTCCTACTCCACTGTCAGGTCCAATCTCATTTCCCCAGTTCCCACAACTGCATTTCCTGGTAGAACTCAACTAAAAATCTGAGCTTGCCTCAATCCTAAACTGAATTGAAACAGATGAAATTATTATAACTTCTAGTCAGGTCCTGGACTAGGTAGTCTAGCCATGACTTCTACACTTACCTTTCTTCCACCACCTACCACATTTAACCTAACCTGGACCACCTTTGAGATCAACAAGAAATACCAAGACAATACCTTGAGTACTTATGGTGGCTCTAACCCTAGTTCAGGGTTTCTGGCTTAGTTTTTACTCAATTTCTACTCCTAATGTTGCACCTCTGTTCAAAGACTAAGAACAAATACCCCACTTACAATAATGGAAAAAACAACTATACAAAAAATAAGCAAAGAAATGAAGACAAACCACACAATAGACCAACTAGATATAATATATACAGAACACTCTACCGAACAAGAACAGAATACACATTCTTCTCAAGTGCACAGAGGACATGTTCCAAGATAAGCCATAAGTTAGGCCACAGATTAATCTCAATAGACTTAAAAATATATCATACAAAGTATTGTCTCCATCCACAATGGGATAAAGTAAGAAAACAATAATAGAAGGAAAACTGGAAAATTCACAAAGTTGTGGAAATTAAGCAACACACTTTTAAACAACCAGTATATCAGAAAAGAGATCATAAGGGAAATTACAAAATATGTAGAGGAAAATGAAAATGAAAATGACCACACAACATACCAAAAGATGAGAAGTAATAAAAGCAGTGCCAAGGAGGAAACTTATACCTATAAACACATTTAAAAAACAAGAAAGTTCACAAACCAACAACCCAACTTTACAACTTAAGGAACTAGGAAAATAAAAGCTATCAAAACACAAAGCTAGCAGAAGAAAGGAAATTATAAAGATTAGAGCAGAAATAAATAAAATAGAGAATAAAAAAACAATTTTAAAAATCAATGAAAACAAATATTGAGAACCTTCAAGATGGTGGAGGAGTAAGACTTGGAGATCACCTTCCTTCCCACAAAACATCAAAAATACATCTACATGTGGAACAGCTCCTACAG
The DNA here is from genome assembly GCF_002837175.3 of Physeter macrocephalus. Classification (NCBI taxonomy): domain Eukaryota; kingdom Metazoa; phylum Chordata; class Mammalia; order Artiodactyla; family Physeteridae; genus Physeter; species Physeter macrocephalus. The sequence goes on along the minus strand of NC_041234.1, from coordinate 43,018,595 downwards.
AACATCTACTGAATGCTGGCAGAAGACCTCAGATTTCCCAAAAGGAAAGAAACTCCCCATGTGCCTGGGTAGGGCAAAAGAGAAAAGTGGAAAAAAAGACAAAAGAATAGGAATGGGACCTGCACTTCTGGGAGGGAGCTGTGAAGGAGGAAAAGCTTCCACACACTGGGAAGCCCCTTCACTGGCAGAGACGGTGGGTGGACAGTGGGGAAGATTTGGAGCCACGGAGGAGAGCACAACAACAGGGACACAGAAGGCAAAGCAGAGAAATTCCCACACAAGGATCAGTGTTGACCAGCACTCACCAGCCAGAGAGGCTTGTCTGCTCACCCACTGGAGCATTAGGGGGCTGGGAGCTGAGGCTCAGGCTTCAGAGATCAGATCCCAGGGAGAGGACTGGGGTTGGCTGCATGAACACAGCTTAAAGGAGGCTAGTGCACCACAGCTAGCCAGAAGGGAGTTGGGAAAAAGTCTGGAACTGCCTAAGAGGCAAGAGACCATTGATTTGGGGTGTGTGAGGAGAGGAGATTCAGAGCACTGCCTAAATGAGCTCCAGAGATGGGCGCGAGCTGCAGCTATCAGCACGGACAGCAGAGGCGGGCATGAAACGCTAAGGTTGCTGCTGCAGCCATTAAGAAGCCTGTGTGCAAGCACAGGTCGCTATCCACACACACACACCTCCCCCCCAGGAGCCTGTGCAGCCCACCACTACCAGGGTCCCAAGATCCAGGGACAACTTCCCTGGGAGAACAAACGGTGTGCCTCAGGCTGTTGCAACATCACGCCAACCTCTGCCACCTCAGGCTCACCCTGCATTCTGGACTCCTCCCTCTCCCTGACCTGAGTGAGCCAGAGCCCCTTAATCAACCACTCCTTTAACCCCATCCTGTCTGGGTGGGGAACAGATGGCCACAGCAGACCTACATACAGAAGCAAGGCCAAAATGAAAGCTGAACCCCAGGAGCTGTGCAAACAAAGAGAAAGGGAAATCTCACCCAGCAGCCTCATGAGCAGCGGATTCAATCTCCACAATCACTTTACTGTACCCTGCATCTGCGGAATACCTAAATAGACAATGAATCATGCCAAAATTGAGGTGGTGGACTTTGGGAGCAACTGTAGACTTGGGATTTGCTTTCTGCATCTAATTTGTTTCTGGTTTTATGTTTATTTTAGTTTAGTATTTAGAGCTTATTATCATTGGTAGATTTGTTTATTGATTTGGTTGCTCTCTTCCTTTTTTTAATATATATATATTTTTTCCTTTTTCTCTTTTTGTGAGTGTGTATGTGTATGCTTCTTTGTGTGTGCTTGTCTGTATAGCTTTGCATTTACCATTTGTCCTAGGGTTCTTCTGTCTGTCTTTTTTTGTTTTTGTTTTTGTATAGTTTTTAGTGGTTGTTATCATTGGTGGATTAGGTTTTGGGTTTGGTTGCTCTCTCCTTCTTTTTTAATTATTGTTTACTTTATATTTTAAATTTTTTTCTTTTAAATATAGTATTATATTTTTCTTTCTTTTATTTTTTTCTCCCTTTTTTTTGATCTGACTAGCTGAGAGGGTCTTGGTGCTCCAGCGTGAGCCTCTGAGGTGGAAGAGCTGAGTTCAGGATATGAGTCTACCAGAGACCTCCCAGCCCCACCTAATATGAAAAGGCGAAAGCTCTCACATAGATCTCCACCTCAATGTTAAGACCCAGTTCCACTCACAGACAGCAAGCTGCAGTGCTGGACATCCTAGGCCAAATAATTAACAGGACAGAAACACAACCCCATCCATTAGCAGAGAGGTCACCTAAAATCATAATAAGTTCACAGACACCCCAAAAAACACCACTGGACATGGTCCTGTCCAGCAGAAAGACAAGATCCTGTCTCATCCATCAGAACATAGGCACCAGTGCCTTCCACCAGGAATCCTACACAACCCACTGAAACAACCTTACCCACTGAAGGACGATACCAAAAAAAACAGGAGCTATGAACCTGCAGCTGGTGAAATGGAGACCCCCAAACACAGTAAGATAAGCAAAATGAGAAGACAGAGAAATACACATCACATGAAAGAGCAAGGTAAAAACCCACCAGACCAAACAAATGAAGAGGAAATAGGCACTCTGCCTGAAAAACAACTCACAGTAATGATAGAAGATGATCCAAAATCTTGGAAATACAATGGAGAAAATACAACAAACATTTAACAAGGACCTAGAATACTAAAGAGCAAACAAACAATGATGAACAGCACAATAAATGAAGTTTAAAATTCTGTAGAAGGAATCAATAACAGAATAACTGAGACAGAAGAATAGATAAGTGGCATGTAAGATAAAATAGTGGAACTAACTACCACAGAGCAGAATAAAGAAAAAAGAACAATAAGAATTGAGGACAGTCTCAGAGACCACTGGGACAACAATAAATGCATCAACATTCAAATTATAAGGGTCCCAGAAGAACAAGAGAAAAAGAAAGGCACTGAGAAAATATTTGAAGAATTATAGGTGAAAACTTCCCTAATATGGGAAAGGAAAGAGTCAAAAAAGTCCAGGAAGTACAGAGTCCCGTACAGGATAAATCCAAGGAGAAACACTCCAAAACGCATATTAATAAAACTATTGAAAATTAAATACAAAGAAAAAATATTAAAAGCAACAAGGGAAAAGCAACAAATAACATACAAGAAAATCCCCATAAGGTTAACAGCTGATCTTTCAGCAGCAACTCTGCAGGCCTGAAGGGAGTGACAGGATATATTTAAAGTGATGAAAGGGAAAAAACTACAACCAAGATTCCTCTACCCAGCAAGGATCTCATTCAGGTTTGATGGAGAAATTAAAAGTTTTACAGACAATTAAAAGTTAAGAGAATTCAGCACAACCAACTAGATTTACAACAAATGATAAAGAAACTTCTCCACGCTGGAAACACAGGAAAAGGAAAAACTTACAAAAACAAACCGCAAACAATTAGAAAATGGTAATAAGGACATACATATCAATAATTACTTTAAATGTAGATGGATTAAATGCTCCAACCAAAAGACATAGACTGGTTAAATGAATACGAAAACAAGACCCATATACATGATGTCTACAAGAGACCAACTTCAGACCTAAGGACACATACAGACTAAAAGTGAGGGGATGGAAAAATATATTACATGCAAATGGAAATCAAAAGAAAGTTGGAGTAGCGATAGTCATATCAGACAAAATACACTCTAAAATAAAGACTACTACAAGAGATAAGGAAGGACACTATATAATGATCAAGGGATCAATCCAAGAGGAAGATATAAGAATTGGAAATATTTATACACCCAATATAGGAGCAGCTCAATACATAAGGCAAATGCTAATAACCACAAAAGGGGAAATCGACAGTAACCCAATAATAGTAGGGGACTTTAACACTCCACTTTCACCAATGGACAGATCAACCAAAATGAAAATAAATAAGGAATCACAAGCTTTAAATGATACATTTAAAAATATGGACATAATTGGTATTTATAGGACATTCCATCCAAAAACAACAGAATACACTTTCTTCTCAACTGCTCATTGAACGTTATCCAGGATAGATCATATCTTGGGTCACAAATCAAGCCTTGTTAAATTTCAGAAAACTGAACTCATATTAAGTATCTTTTCTGACTACAACTCTATGAGGTTAGATATAAATTACAGGAAAAAAAATGTGTAAAAACTACAAACATATGGAGGCTAAACAATACACTACTTAATAACAAAGAGATTGCTGAAAAAATCAAAGAGGAAATCAAAAAATACCTAGAAGCAAGTGACAATGAAAACAAACTGACCGAAAACCTATGGGATGCAGCACAGCAGTTCTAAGAGGGAAGTTTATAGCAATACAATACTACCTTAAGAAACAAGAAAAATAAACAACCTAACTTTACACCTAAAGCAATTAGAGAAAGAAGAACAACAACAAAAAAAACAAAATTAGCAGAAGGAAAGAAATCATTAAAGATCAGATCAGAAATAAATGAAAAAGTAGTGAAGGAAATGATAGCAAAGATCAATAAAACTAAAAGCTGGTTCTTTGATAAGATAAACAAAATTGATAAACCATTAGTCAGACTCATCAAGGAAAAAAAGGGAGAGGACTCAAATCAACAGAAGTAGAAACGAAAAAGGACAAGAAACAACTGACACTGCAGAAATACAAAGGATCATGAGAGATAACTACAAGCAACTATATGCTCATAAAATGGACAACCTGGAAGAAACGGAGAAATTCTTAGAAAAGCCCAACCTTCTGTGACTGAAACAGAAAGAAATAGAAAATATAAACAGACCAATCACAAGCAATGAAATTGAAACCATGATTAAAAATCTTCCAACAAAGTCCAAGACCAGATAGCTTCAAAGGCAAATTCTATCAAATATTTAGAGAAGAACTAATACCTATCCTTCTCAAGTTCTTCCAAAATATAGCAGATGGAGGAACACTCTCAAACTAATTCTACGAGGCCACCATCACTCTGATACAAAACCTGACAAAGATGCCACACACAGAAACACAAAAAACTACAGGCCAATATTGCTGATGAACAAAGATGCAAAAATCCTCAACAAAATACTAGCAAACAGAATCAAACAGCACATTAAAGGTATCATACACCATGATCAAGTGGGGTTTATCCTAGGAATGCAGGATTCTTCAATATACGCAAATCAATTAATGTGATACACCATATTAACAAACTGAAGGATAAAAATCATATGATCATCTCCATAGATGAAGAAAAATATTTGACTAAGATCAACATCCATTTATGATAAAAACCTCTGGAAAGTAGGCACACAGGGAACTTACCTCACCAAAATGAAGGCCATATGTGACAAACCCACAGCCAACATCATTTGCAATGGTGAAAAACTGAAACCATTTTGACTAAGATCAGGAACGAGAAAAGGTTACCCACTCTCACCACTATTATTCAACATAGTTTTCGAAGATTTTGCCACAGCAATCAGAGAGGAAAAAGAAATAAAAGGAATCCAAATCGGAAAAGAAGAGGTAAAACTGTTACTGTTTGCAGATGACATGATATTGTACATAGAGTGTCCTAAAAATGCCAACAGAAAACTACTAGATTTGATCAATGATTTGGTAAAGTAACAGGATGTAAAATGGAGAGATATACCATATTATTGGATTGGAAGAATCAACATTGTGAAAATGACTCTACTACCCAAAGCAATCTACAGATTCAATGCAATCCCTATCAAACTAACAATGGCATTTTTCACAGATCTAGAAAATTTTTTTCACAATTTGTATGGAAACACACAAGACCCCGAATATCCAAAGCAATATTGAGAAAGAAAAACCAAGCTGGAGGAATCAGGCTCCCTGACTTCAGACTATATTACAAAGCTACAGTAATCAAGACAGTATGGTACGGGGACAAAAGCAGAAATCTAGATCAATGGAAGAGGATAGAAAGCCCAGAGGTAAACCCACGGACATATGGTCACCTTATCTTTGACAAAGGAGGCAAGAATATACAATGGAGAAAAGACAGCCTCTTCAATAAGTGGTGCTGGGAAAACTGGACAGCTACATGTAATGAAATGAAATTGTGATATTTGCAGTGAGGTGGATGGACATAGAGACTGTCATACAGTGTGAAATAAGTCAGAAAGAGAAAAACAAATACCGTATACTAACAAATATATATGGAATTAACAAAACTGGTTCTGAACAACTTAGGGGCAGGAGAGGAATAAAGACACAGACCTAGAGAATGGACTCGAGGACATGGGGAGGTGGATGGGTAAGCTGGGTGATATGAGAGAGTAGCATGGACATATATACACTACCAAATGTAAAATATATAGCTAGTGGGAAGCAGCTGCATAGCACAGGGAGATCAGCTCAGTGCTTTGTGTCCCCCTAGAGCAGTTGGATAGGGAGGGTGGGAGGGAGATGCAAGAGGGAGTGGATATGGAGATATATGTATACATATAGCTGATTCAATTTGTTATACAGGCAGTTGGATAGGGGGGGTGGGAGGGAGATGCAAGAGGGAGTGGATATGGAGATATATGTATACATATAGCTGATTCAATTTGTTATACAGCAGCAATTAACACAACATTGTAAAGCAATTATATTCCAATAAACATGTTAAAAAAAATCAATGAAACCAAAAGTGGTTCTTCAAAATGGTCAACAACATTGAAAAATCTTTAGTTTGAGGGAGTAAGAAAAAAGTAAAGGAGACTCAAATTACTAAAATCAGAAATGAAATTGGGGACATTACTACTGATTCTATAGAAGTAAAGAAAAAAAATTTATAAGAGATTATATAAAAAGATTATGATTATTAAAAAGATTATAATTTGTTTGTAAACCAACAAATTGGAAAACCTAGATAAAATAGACAATTTCTTAAACAGAAAACCAACCAAGACTTAATCATAATGTAATAGAAAATCTGAAAGACCTATAAAGAGATTGAATCAGTCATCAAAAATCTGGGAACTAAGAAAAGCCCTGGACTTGATGGCTTTACTCGTGAATTCTACTAAACATTTAAAGAACTAATACCAATACTCAAATGTTCCCAAAAAAATTGTAGAGGAGGGAATACTTCCTAAATCATTCTATGAGTTCAGCATTACACTGATATCAAAGCCAGGCAAAGATATTACAAGAAAACCACACACCAATATTACTTATGAACACTGATGCAAAAATCCTCAGTGAAATACTAGCAAAACAAACAGCCGCATGTTAAAAAGATTACACTGTTATGCCATTATACTCCAATAAAGATGTTAAAAAAATAAACAAAAATACATTCAATCCTAAAAAAAAACAAAAAAAAAAAAAACCCATTACACACCATGACTAAGTCGGTTTTATTCCTGGAATGCAGGAATGTTTCAACATACAAAAATTAATCAATGTAATATATTACGTTAACAAAATGAAGGGAAATAATGATCATGTTGATTGATGCAGAAAAAAAACTGGACAAAATTCAACACCTTTTAATAATTTTTAAAAAATTCCAGATACTAGGAATAGAAGGAGTCTACTTCTATATAATAAAAGCCATATATGAAAAACCCACAGCAAACATCATACTCGATATAGAAAGACTGAAAAGTTTTCCTCTGAGATCAGGAAAGAGCAAGGATGCCTGCTTTTACCATTTGTATTCAACATATTACTGGGACTTCTAGCCAGATCAATTAGTCAAGAAAAAGAAATTAAAGATATCCAAATTGGAAATGAAGAAGTAAAATTATCTCTGTTTGCAGATGATAAGACCTTTATTATACTTATTTAGAAAATCCTAAAGTGTCCACAAAAAAACTGTTAGAATTAATGAATTAGGCAAAGTAGTAGGATACAAAATCAACAAAGTCATTTGCACTAACATTGAAAAATCTGAAAAAGAAATTACAAAAGCACATTGCATTTATAATACCATGGAAAAGAATAAAATACTTAGAATTTATTTAACCAAGGTTGTGAAAAACTTGTAGAATGAAAACTACAAAACATTGCTGAAATAAAATAGACATAAAAAATGGAAACATATTGCATGTTCATAGATCAGAAGACTTAATATTGTTAAAATGTCAATACTACCTATAGATTCAGTGAAATTTCTATCAAAATCTCAATGATGATTTTGAAGTGGAAAAACCCTTTCTAAAATTCATATGTAACCTCAAGGGACTCCAAATAGCAAAATAATCTTGGGGAAAAAAGAACAAACTAGAAGACATCACATTTCCTGATTTTAAAACTTACTACAGAGCTATGGTTATCAAAACAGTGTGATATTGGCATAAAGACAGACATATAGACCAATGGAATAGTATAGAGAGCCCAGAAATAAACCCTTGCAGATATGAGGATAGTCTTTTAAACAAATGGTGCTGGGAAAACTGGATTTGGATATGAAAAAGAATGAAGTTGAACCCTTACCTAACACCATATGCAAAAATTAAATAAAAGTAAATCAAAGATCTAAATGTACCTAAAGCAATACAACTCTTGTCAGTAAATATAGGGCAAAATATTCAGGACACTGGATTTGGCAATGATTTCTTCACTATGACACCAAAGACACAGGTAACTAAAAAAAATAAACATATTGTATTTCATGAAAAAAATTTTTAAGTGTGCATCAAAAGACACTACCAACAGAGTGAAAAGGCAGCCCACAGAATGGGAGAAAATATTTGCAAATCATACATCTGACAGGGGATTAATATCCAGAATATATAGAGAACTCCTAAAACTCAACAACAAAAAAATAATTCAACTAAAGGTGCACAAAGGATTTGAATAGACATATTTCCAAAGAAGATATACAAACGGCCAATGGGCACATGGAAAGATGCTCAACGTCACTAATCATCAGGGAAATGAAAATCAAAACTACAATAAGCCAACTCCTCATACCCATTAGGATGGATACTATGAAAAAAATCAGAAAATAAGTGTTGCCAAGGATGTGTAGAAATTGGAACACTTATGCACTGTTGGTGGGATTGTAAAATGGTGCAGTCACTGTGGAAAACAGCATGGTGGTTCCTCAAAGAATTAAAACTAGAATTACCATAAGACCCAGCAATTCCACTTCTGTGTATATACCCAAGGTAATTGAAAGCCTGTCTCAAAGAGACATTTGTACACCCATATTCATAGCAACATTATTCCAAACAGCTAAAATGTGGAAGCAAACCAAGTGTCCATTGATAGATGAGTGGATAAGTAAAACTACAGTGGAAATTCTGCCATATACTACAACATGGATGGACCTTGAGGACATTATTCTAAGTGAAATGTGAGTCACAAAAAGACAAATATTGTAAAATTCCACTTATATGAGGTACTTAAGGTAATCAAAATCATAGAGACAGAAAGTAGAATGGTGGTTGCCAAGCGCTGGGGGGAGGGAAGAATGGGTAGTTTTTGTTTTTTGTGTTTTTTTTACGGTATGCAGGCCTGTCACTGTTGTGGCCTCTCCCGTTGCGGAGCACAGGCTCCGGATGCGCAGGCTCAGCGGCCATGGCTCACGGGCCTAGCTGCTCCGCGTCATGTGGGATCTTCCCGGACCGGAGCACGAACCCGCGTCCCCTGCATTGGCAGGTGGACTCTCAACCACTGCGCCACAAGGGAAGCCTGGGGAGTTATTTTTTAATGAGTATAGTGCTTCAGTTTTACAAGATGAAAAGAGTTATGGAGATGGATGGTGGTGATGGCTGTGCAATGCTATGAATGCATTTAATACCATTGAACAGTGTACTTTAAAATGGTTAAGATGGTAAATTTTATGTTATGCATATTTTACCACAATAAAATATTGAAGAAAAACAAGGACTGGGGACCAATACTTAATACCAGCTAATGATAGCTCCTTACTACTCTCCACCCACCCTCTTTCCCAAACCCAGGTGGGTTTCTGCTCCTTATATCTCCCTATCCAGCTAATGAAACAGCAATTGTCCATGTTCAGATCTCCTAAAATCAACTGGTACACACCTATCCCCAGAATATGGTCCATTACATTATTTCATTTTCAAAGCTTTCTCCCATCTGATCTATCTTATTTCCTGCTCTACCAAGTGACTAAGCCACACCCAACCTTCCTATAGTATTTCAGTGCTATACTGTGCTTTAGGCCTTCTAGATACCTTCTCTAAGGTCAGGCCCTAAGTTTTGTTCCACATCCCTCACCATAGCAAGCATGTCTGCATGTCATGCCAATCTGCTCCTGGTCCCATATTGCCAAGAACATGAACGGTCTTACTGCCTTATATAGCCCTTCAGAAATACACCTAGAGAATAACGTTTAAAAGTGTGATATGTACAACACTGCTATCAGAAGATGTTCAATGAAAAAAAGGTTTCAGTAGTAAAGTAAATATAAGAAATGCTATATACTCTACTCCCATCTTGGAGATACATGATGAACAAAAATAAATCCAAGACTCTGGGAAGCCCTTTTTGCAGACACATTCAGACCTATAACCCTTTCTCACAAAACACTCATCTCTTGGGACTCACTTTGGGAAATGTTGGTCTAGAGTGTGTTTCTGAGCTGTCATCAGACTCCAGTTTCTAAGCCTTTCCCAATTATCTGGCTCTAGTCAATTAAGTTCACAAGTTAAGGATTCCTCACCCAGGATTCCAAGATGCTTATCTTCCTCCAGCTGCACCTTTTCCTGGAATGTCTCATCTTGGAAGGCTTCATATCGAACTTTCCAGTAAGTACCCCCGATTCGGCTGGAGCTCTTCTGGAAGAATTTATCTGAACCACTGGCATAAAAGGAGGCAAATTTCAAATGATTTAGCCATGTGTCAAATAGGTTTCCATCTCACCCTTTTTCTCATCAAGTTATGGATCTTTGTGATTAGGAAGGACCTCAGAGATCATCCAGGTTAACTTCCACCCACTGAAGGTATCTCCTCTGGTGACAACACAAATTAGCAATACACAGCTTCTGTTTGAGCCTTTCCAAGATCAGGGAACTCGTTTTCAGAGAAAGCAATTCATTTTACTGTTGTATAGAAATAGGCTGAAATCTTCTTGCTTGTAAGTTCTAGACACTGGGATCAGTTTTGTTCTCCAGAGTTAAGTAGTCTTACATCTGTCCTTAACCATCCTCAGGTACTCAAGATCCTTTCTTCCCTTAATCAATAATATCTTTCTTTCAAAAATGAAAACCCACTAACTTAGCAAGACCAGCTGCAGATTCTTAGAAGCCATGCTGACACCCAAGTGCCTACTTTCCTATGTTTTCTGCAGATTCATTCCATTATTTCCTACTGGAAGAATAAACGTGATTGGGTGTCCTAGAATATTTCTCCATAAACTCTCTTAGTCATCTATCAAGTGCCTCTTTTGAAAAACCTTGAATCACTGATAGACCAGTGAGTCAGTATAACTTAAGGCCTAGCAACTGATTAGGGCACTAACCTTCTACTCTATCTTGCCCACATCTGAGTCATGGATGAGGCATGAGAATTTGGAGAAATTCCTCCAAAAGGATGAGCACGGAATGGGCACAGGCAGGTTGCTTCCCCTCTTCCTACACTTCTCAGAGTTCATTTTACACTTCAGCTTAAATGTCTCCTTCAGACTATGGTAAAGAAAGGAAGGAGCAAAGAGGTAAATAATTAGTAAATTAGAGTTGGAGAAATGTGATTTTAAATGATCTGGTCCCACCTGGGCCTTCTTTTCTGCTTGAACTCTTTGCTGGGAATATGACATAACCATACAAAAAGCTTTATAGCTCCCCAAGAGCAAGCACTTCTGGGGGCCACAAGAATTTGGCTATCACTTGTGCCATGTAACTTCAGACAAACAATGATTGTGATCCCCAAGTGAAGTGAGAGATTTCTGAGAGGGAGTAATAGATGTTTATGGTTGGGCCCAGGAGTAGGGAGAGGGAATACACTACCTCTTACCTGCCTGGTTCCCTCAAATTCTTCCCCGTACTCCCATCATGCCCCATTGGGCCATAGTCCCATTGAATCTCATGGGCCTCAATGAAGTACTGCCGGACTTTGCCTGTGAGTAGGTTCATGGGAGGTGCCATGGAGCAAGACTTGATCTTGTAGAGTGCTTGCATGCCATCTGCAGGAAGAACATCATGGCTAGCTCCATTCCACCCAAAACATCTTCTACCCAGGTGACTCAGCTTTCTCCTTCTCCTAATGTTTCCCCCTTCCACCTTCCACTAGGCTCTTTACCCCTGCCTCCAAATGGGCTACTTTCTCTCACTCCTAAAGAGCCTAGCTGGGAGAGAGGGAGCCCATGTGGGAATTCAAGTATCTCCACCTGCTCACCACCACTGACTCATTTACCAGACCCTTGCTCTTGCCTCTGCAAAATGCTTACATTGTAGCAACATCTCAGAGCTTAAAGTCAAAATACCTGAGTTCAAGCCTAAGACTTATCCTTATCTATAGGACCTTAGGCAAGTCACTTCCTACACCTGAGCTTAACCCCTGATTTGTAAATGGGGAGAATAGGGAAATCTACCACACTAGGCCCATGGAAGCATCAAATTTTAAAAAGAGGAGTAAGTTATTTGTAAAGTGGGAAGCTCCCAAAGTAATGGAACATCATCTACACATGAAGACGAAGCTTCACACTTGGGACTGTCAGGAAAATTTAGATTCTAAGTAGTGTTTCCAAATGTGGAAAATGTTACATTGAGGCATAATGGTAATGGATGATACTGTGTTGTATTTGCTTGGCTAATTATAGAGGTCATTCAGGTACATTATCTCATTTGAGTCTCACAACATCCGAAGGAGATTTGAAATTTGAAATCAGAAATCCGAGGTATGAAGAAGGAGGAGGTAAGGATATTCATTTTTGTTGAATGTGTACTATATGCCAGGCCCTGTGTCAGGTGATTTACATATGTTATCTCCTTCAATCCTCATAATTAGCCTATGAAGCAGACTTTTTTTTTTTCCGGTACGCGGGCCTCTCACTCTTGTGGCCTCTCCCGTTGCGGAGCACAGGCTCCGGACGTGCAGGCTCAGCGGCCATGGCTCACGGGCCTAGCCGCTCCGCGGCATGTGGGATCTTCCTGGACCAGGGCACGAACCCGTGTCCCCTGCATCAGCAGGCGGACTCTCAACCACTGCGCCACCAGGGAAGCCCGAAGCAGACTTTTAATGTCCCCTTTTGAAGATTAAGAAAATTAAGGATCAGAGAGGTTAAGTAAATTGCCCAAGATTACATAGCTAGTCAGAGGTAGAGTTGAGATTTAAGCACCTATCGTTTAACTGTAAATTTGAGTACTCGTTTTCTTCTCTTGTATCCACGATCTGGGTCTCATCATTCCCCCGTCTCTAAGATTCAAAATCCCATTTTCTCTCTGAAACCTCATTATAACTTTATATGGTAGGAATCATTATTGCAATCCTCATGAGGAAACATAGACTCAAAAAAGTGATATATCTTATCAAAGACAACTAACTGGTGGAACCAGGTTTTGAGTCCAGGCTTGTCTGGCTCTAAGGCTTATGTTTGTTTCACTATTGCACTGCATCCCTAACCTCCATCCACATTCATATTCTCTTACTCAGGTACATTTGGTACTGAGGGCAGACCCTGGACAATGGAACATGAATACCTGGCTCCTATTGGGTCAAACTTACCGTTCCAAAATTAATATCCCACCAGTCTATAATTCCTCACCTACTCAAATCCACTTTCACATACTCACATATCACTTTCATGACATTCACTTGATTTACAATACTTCAAATAATTCTAGAAAGTGAGAGCTGAAGAAGATCTTAGAAACTATTTAAACCCAATCTCCCATTATATATATATATAATTTTTGCCATATATATATTTATATATAGATATATTTGCCATATATATATACATTTGCCAAATATATATTTATATATATATTTATATATATAAATATATATATTATATATATTATATTATATATATATTTATATATATATTTGCCATATATATATATGGCAAATGAAGCATAGAAGTGGGAAGGGACTTTTCCAAAGTCACACAGTGATTTCTTCAGTTTTCCACAGAGCTGAGACAACCTGAACCTTCTAATCACCTACTTAATGCTCTTTCCATTGTCTCATAGGTTCCTCTGCTCCTCTGATGCTCCTCACTGCACAGGGCCATTACCTCAACCATTCTCCTTCTAAAAACAAAACCTTCTAAACCTATTGCTGTTGGATTCTAAATAGAGTGTCACTACTTGCCCACAATACTCCATGATCTCCTGAAGAAGCCTTACTCTTCTTTAACTAATTACTCCTTCACTCCCTGTTCAATCAGCAGCAAATACTATCAGGTTTTAATTCCTTAGAATTCTGAGCAAAAAAAAAAAAGGCAGCTTAAACGTTCACTCATCCATTCCTATACCATCTTATGTTAGAGATGGGGAAGATGAAACTCAGAGAGCAATGCCCCAGGTCACCTTGCAATTTAATGGCTGAGCCAGGAAAGAACCTGGAATCCCAGAATTCTAGTCTAATGTTTCATCATTTATATCCAACTACCTCATCTGAAAGACCAATCTTATGTCTCCAGGCCAGAAACCCAGCCTCCTGATAACCATCACTGCCACTTACGTCCTGTATCTGAAAGATCAGAGATGTTGGATCTCACCTTGCAAGTGACTATTCACTTGGCAGCTAATTAACCAAGTGCCAGGTTCCTGGGGCACCATCTCAGCAGTCACAAAAGTGGCTGGAAAGATATGAGCCACATCAGTTCGGTGGCCTCGGATGGTCAGCATCTGTCCATGGAAGAAAGCTGTGTGGACATCTACCTCGTTGCCCATGCCAAACAAGTGCCAGGCCACACGCTTCTGTGCACACATGTTCAGATCTGGTAAGTTTCCAAAGACAAAGCCATTGATTGCTGCAAAAGAAAATATCAGAGTTAGGAAAGGACAGCCCAATGAGAGAGGCCTTACCATCTGACAATAATAATAGATAACATTTAGATGAGGATTCAAAGAGCACACTGTGCTGACCATATATATTATCTTATATAAATCGCACAAACATCCCTGGGAAATAGGCAGAATTCGCTGTTATTATGGAAAAAATGTGAAAATCAAGGCTCAGAGAGCTAAAGTTACTTCTCTCCCAAGACCACAAATCTATTATGTGGTAGAGCCAGGATTCCGACCCATAAATCTGAGGAAGCTTTCTAAGAAATGGAGTTTATTTTACAAACTTTCTTTCCATCTAAGCCAATTTCTTCTGAAACTTCCACAGGACAGTTGTCAAGTTAGCTAACTAATTATAATAGTTATTACAAGCAATTGGTATAAAACTAAGAGAAATTTGAGCTGTCCAAGCCATCCTTTGCATCTTCCCTCTGAGTTTTCACCTCCCCTTGGGACTCTCTCATTTTGAGCCCACCTCTGCCACCAAGTAAACCACTCCCATAAATAAACAAAAGCAAAATCACTTACTTTCATTTCTAAAATCAGTTCTCTGTCCATGCCTCAGGCTTTCGTGCCTTTAGCTTGTTTTAAATTTAATTAAGATGGTCAACTCCCTTATGGGAAGTCATTTATTTTCTCTACAAAATGTGTAATTTTCACAGTTTGCATCCTTTTTAGAACAAAGAAATGTTAACTAATTATATCAGTAAGCAATCCTCACCAAAGTGACTTGAGCATATAGTATGTGACTTTGGAGTCCACAGCCTGGGGTATTCCACTATAGAAAGCAGGGTACCTAAAGGCAAGAGCATAACCTATGCAGTCAGATATATCAGGGTTGGAATTTTAGCTGTGCTATTTAATTTCTGTGTAATCCTAGAGCCTCGGTTTCCTCATGAGGGAAACAGGGGAAAACCACCTACTACTCACGGTCCTTGTGAGAATTAAAAGGAACCAGGTATGTGAAAATATCCACCAAATGCAAGGCCCAGTGGAGACCCTCCATCAATGTTCACTGTCATAGTGTGGCCACATACTCCCAGCTTACCGTGCATCCTATTGCTCTCCTGAAAGGTCTCATCTTCTATGTCCACTGAGGCAGGGTCTGAGCAGTAAGTGGCAATGTTCTCATTGATATGCCAGCTAAGATTCTCATCTATCACACTAAAGAGCAGGAAGAAATCATTGTCCACGTCCTGCCGCTGAGGAGGGAAGTTCCCATCCAGGGTTCCTAGGGAAAGTAAGAAAAGAGCCTTTAAGAACCTTCTTTCTTGGAAGCAGAGGAAGATGGTGGAAGAGTAAGAAGCAGAGATCATCTTCCTCCAGACAGATACATCAGAAATACATCTGCACATGAAACTGCTCCTATAGAACACCCACTGAACGCTGGCAGAAGACCTCAGACCTCCCAAAAGGCAAGAAAATCCCCACTTACCTGGGTAGGGCAAACGAAAAAAGAAAAAACAGAGACAAAAGAATAGGGACAGGACCTGCACCAGTGGGAGGGAGCTGTGAAGGAGGAAAGGTTTCCACACACTAGGAAGCCCCTTCGCGGGTGGAGACTGCTGGTGGCTGAGGGGGGAAGCTTTGGAGCCGCAGATGAGAGTGCAGTAACAGGGGTGCGGAGGGCAAGGCAGAGATATTCCCGCACAGAAGATCAGTGCTGACCAGCACTCACCAGCCCCAGAGGCTTGTCTGCTCACCCGCTGGGGCAGGTGGGGGCTGGGAGCTGAGGATCAGGCTTCGGTCGGATCACAGGGAGAGGACTGGGGTTGGCAGTGTGAACACAGCCTGAAGGGGTTAGTGCACCACGGCTAGCTGGAAGGGAGTCCGGGAAAAAGTTTGGACCTGCCGAAGAGTCAAGAGACTTTTTCTTCCCTCTGTGTTTCCTGGTGCGCAAGGAGAGGGGATTAAGAGCATGGCTTAAAGGAGCTCCAGAGACGAGCGTGAGCCGCGGCTGTCAGCGTGGACCCCCAGAGACGGGCATGAGATGCTAAGGCTGATGTTGCCGCCACCAAGAAGCCTGTGTGCGAGCACAGGTCACTTTCCACACCTCACCCCCCAGGAGGCTGTGAAGCCCACCACTGCCAGGGTCCCGGGATCCAGGGACAACTTCCCAAGGAGAACGCACAACGCACCTCAGGCTGGTGCAAAGTCACAACAGCCTCTGCCGCGGCAGGCTTGCCCAGCATCCGTACCCCTCCCTCCCCCCAGCCTGAGTGAGCCAGAGGCCCCGTATCAGCTGCTCCTTTAACCGTCCTGTCTGAGGGAAGAACAGAAGTCCTCAGGCAACCTACACACAGAGGTGGGGCCAAATCAAAAGCTGAACACCGAGAGCTGTGCGAACAGAGAGGAGAAAGGGAAATCCATCCCAGCAGCATCAGGGGCAGCAGATTAAATCTCCAAAATCAACTTCATGTACGCTGCATCTGTGGAATACCTGAATAGACAATGAATCATCCAAAATTGAGGAGGTGGACTTTGGGAGCAAGATAAATTCTTTTTCCCCTTTTTCTCTTTTTGTGAGTGTGTATGTGTATGCTTCAGTGTGAGATTTTGTCTGTATAGCTTTGCTTTCACCATTTGTCCTAGGGTTCTGTCTGTCCGTTATTTTTTTTTTTTTACTCTTTTAAAAAAAATTTCTTAAAATTATTTTTTGTTTTAATAACTTTATTTTATTCTATCTTACTTTATTTTATTTTATCCTCTTTCTTTCTTTCTTTTTCTCCCTTGTATTCTGAGACGTGTGGATGAAATGCTCTTGATGCTCCAGCCAGTAGTCAGTGCTGTGCCTCTGACATGGGAGAGCCAACGTCAGGACACTGGCCGACAAGAGACCTCCCAGCTCCACGTAATATCAAATGGTGAAAATCTCCCAGATGATTACTGCAGAGCAGAATAAAATAAAAGAATGGAAAGAATTGGGGACAGTCTCAGAGAACTCTGGGACAACATTAAATGCACCAACATTCGAACAGCAAGCTACAGTGCTGGGCACCCTATACCAAACACCTAGCAAGACAGGAACACTGCCCCCATCCATTAGCAGAGAGGCTGCCTAAAATCATAATAAGGCTACAGACACCCCCAAACACACCACCAGACATGGACCTACCTACCAGAAAGACAAGATCCAGCCTCATCCACCAGAACAAAGGCACTAGTCCCCTCCACCAGGAAGCCTACACAACTCACTAAAACAACCTTAGCCACTGGGTACAGAAAACAAAAATAACGGGAACTACAAACCTGCAGCCTGTGAAAAGGAGACCCCAAACACAGCAAGATAAGCAAAATGAGAAGACAGAAAAGCACACAGCAGATGAAGGAGCAAGGTAAAAACACACCACACCTAACAAATGAAGAGGAAATAGGCAGTCTACCTGAAAAAGAATTCAGAATAATGAGAGTAAAGAAGACCCAAAATCTTTGAAAGAGTATAGAGAAAATGCCAGAAACATTTAACAAGGACCTAGAAGAACTAAAGACGAAACAAGCAACGATGAACAACACAATAAATGAAATTAAAAATATTCTAGAAGGGATCAATAGCAGAATAACTGAGGCAGAAGAACGGATAAGTGACCTGGAAGATAAAATAGTGGAATCACTAAAACAACCTTAGCCACTGGGTACAGAAAACAAAAATAACGGGAACTACAAACCTGCAGCCTGTGAAAAGGAGACCCCAAACACAGCAAGATAAGCAAAATGAGAAGACAGAAAAGCACACAGCAGATGAAGG
>NC_041234.1:42997668-43000222 GCF_002837175.3 Physeter macrocephalus | reverse complement strand
CAATAGCAGAATAACTGAGGCAGAAGAACGGATAAGTGACCTGTAAGATAAAATAGTGGAAATGATTACTGCAGAGCAGAATAAAATAAAAGAATGGAAAGAATTGGGGACAGTCTCAGAGAACTCTGGGACAACATTAAATGCACCAACATTCGAATTATAGGGGTCCCAGAAGAAGAAGAGAAAAAGAAAAGGACTGAGAAAATATTTGAAGAGATTATAGTTGAAAACTTCCCTAATATGGGAAAGGAAATAGTTAATCAAGTCCAGGAAGCACAAAGAGTCCCATACAGGATAAATCCAAAGAGAAACACGTCAAGACACATATTAAGCAAGCAATCAAAAATTAAAGACAAAGAAAACATATTAAAAGCAGCAAGGGAAAAACAGCAAATAACACAGAAGGTAATCCCCATAAGGTTTACAGCTGATCTTTCAGAAGAAACTCTGCAAGCTAGAGGGGAGTGGCCGGAAATATTTAAAGTGATGAAGGGTCTTTTGGCTGATTGTTGAACAAAGATCCGGAAGGGTGTTTGCGGTTCCTCTGAGGAAGCCAATTATCCGGCAGAGATCTCCATCTCAACACCAAGACCCAGCGCTACTCAAGGTCCATCAACGAACAGTGCTGGACACCCTATCCCCAACAAAGAGCAAGACAGGTCTACAGCTCCATCCATTAGCAGAGAGGCTGCCTAAAATCATAATAAGGCTACCAACATCCCCAAACACACCACCAGACGTGGACCTGCCCACCAGAAAGACAAGATCAACCCTCATCCACCAGAACAGAGGCACTAGTCCCCCCAACAAAGAAACCTACTCAACCCACTGAACCAACCTTAGCCACTGGGGACAGCCACCAAAACCAACGGGAACTACGAACCAAGAAACCTACTCAACCCACTGAACCAACCTCAGCCACTGGGGACAGCCACCAAAACCAACGGGAACTACAAACCTGCAGCCTGCAAAAAGGAGACCCCAAACACAGTAAGATAAGCAAAATGAAAAGACAGAAAAACACACAGCAGATGAAGGAGCAAGATAAAATCACACCAGACCTAACAAATGAAGAGGAAATAGGCAGCCTACCTGAAAAAGAATTCAGAATAATGATAGTAAAGATGATTCAAAATCTTGGAAATAGAATAGACAAATTGCAAGAAACAGTTAACAAGGACCTAGAAGAAATAAAGAGGAAGCAAGCAACGATGAGCAACACAATAAATGAAATGAAAAATACTCTAGATGGGCTCAGTAGCAGAATAACTGAGGCAGAAGGACAGATAAGTGACCTGGAAGATAAAATAGTGGAAATAACTACTGCAGAGCAGAAAAAAGAAAAAAGAATGAAAAGAACTGACGACAGTCTCAGAGACCTCTGGGACAACATTAAACGCACCAACATTCGAATTATAGGGGTCCCAGAAGAAGAAGAGAAAAAGAAAGGGACTGAGAAAATATTTGAAGAGATTATAGTTGAAAACTTCCCTAATATAGGAAAGAAAATAGTCAATCAAGTCCAGGAAGCACAGAGAGTCCCATACAGGATAAACCCAAGGAGAAACACGCCAAGACACATAATAATCAAACTGTCAAAAATTAAATACAAAGAAAACATATTAAAAGCAGCAAGGGAAAAACAACAAATAACACACAAAGGAATCCCCATAAGGTTAACATCGGATCTTTCAGCAGAAACTCTCCAAGCCAGAAGGGAGTGGCAGGACATATTTAAAGTGATGAAGGAAAAAAACCTACAACCAAGATTACTCTACCCAGCAAGGATCTCATTCAGATTTGATGGAGAAATTAAAACCTTTACAGACAAGCAAAAGCTGAGAGAGTTCAGCACCACCAAACCAGCTTTACAACAAATGCTAAAGGAACTTCTCTAGGCAAGAAACACAAGAGAAGGAAAAGACCTACAAGAACAACCCGAAACAATTCAGTAAATGGTAATAGAACCATACATATCGATAATTACCTTAAATGTAAATGGATTAAATGCTCCCACCAAAAGACACAGACTGGCTGAATGGAAACAAAAACAAGACCCATATATATGCTGTCTACAAGAGACCCACTTCAGACCTAGGGACACATACAGACTGAAAGTGAGGGGATGGAAAAAGATATTCCATGCAAATGGAAATCAGAAGAAAGCTGGAGTAGCAATTCTCATATCAGACAAAATAGACTTTAAAGTAAAAACTATAACAAGAGACAAAGAAGGACACTATATAATGATCAAGGGATCGATCCATGAAGAAGATATAACAATTGTAAATATTTATGCACCCAACATAGGAGCACCTCAATACATAAGGCAAATACTAACAGCCATAAAAGGGGAAATCGACAGTAACACAATCATAGTAGGGGACTTTAACACCCCACTTTCACCAATGGACAGATCATCCAAAATGAAAATAAATAAGGAAACACAAGCTTTAAATGATACATTACACAAGATGGACTTAATTGATATTTATAGGACATTCCATCCAAAAACAACAGAATACACATTCTTCTCAAGTGCTCATGGAACACT
>NC_041234.1:42993528-42994724 GCF_002837175.3 Physeter macrocephalus | reverse complement strand
AATGCTAAATGAACTTATCTAGGCAAGAAACACAAGAGAAGGAAAAGACCTACAACAACAAACTCAAAACAATTAAGAAAATGGTAATAGGAACATGCATATCAATAATTACCTTAAATGTGAATGGATTAAATGCTCCAACCAAAAAGACACACTGTCTACAAGAGACACACTTCAGACCTAGGGACACAAACATACTGAAAGTGAGGGGATGGAAAAAATATTCCATGCAAATGGAAATCAGAAGAAAGCCGGAGTAGCAATTCTCATATCCAACAAAATAGACTTTAAAATAAAGACTATTACAAGAGACACAGAAGGACACTACATAATGATCAAATGGTCGATCCATGAAGAAGATATAACAATTGTAAATATTTATGCACCCAACATAGGAGTACCTCAATATATAAGACAAATAGTAACAGCCATAAAAGGGGAAATGGACAGTAACACAATCATAGTAGGGGACTTTAACACTCCACTTTCACCAATGGACAGATCATACAAAATGAAAATAAATGGGAAACACAAGCTTTAAATGATACATTAAACAAGATGGACTTAATTGATATTTATAGGATATTCCATTCAAAAACAACAGAATACACATTTTTCTCAAGTGCTAATGGAACATTCTCCAGGATAGATCATATCTTGGATCACAAATCAAGCCTTGGTAAATTTAAGAAAATTGAAATCGTATCAAGTATCTTTTCTGACCACAGTGCTATGAGATGAGATGTCAATTACTGGAAAAGATCTGTAAAAAATACAAACACATGGAGGCTAAACAACTCACTACTTAATAACCAAGTGATCACTGAAGAAATCAAAGAGGAAATCAAATAATATCTAGAAACAAATAACAATGGAGACACAATGTCCGAAAACCTGTGGGATACAGCAAAAGGAGTTCTAAGAGGGAAGTTTAAAACAATACAATCCTACCTTAAGAAACAGGAAACATCTCAAATAAATAACCTAACCTTGCACTTAAAGCAATTAGAGAAAAAAGAACAAAAACACCCCAAAGTAAGCAGAAGGAGAGAAATCATAAAGATCAGATCAGAAATAAATGATAAAGAAATGAAGGAAATGATAGCAAAGATCAATAAAACTAAAAGCTGGTTCTTTGAGAAGATAAACAAAATTGATCAACCAATAGCCAGACTCATCAAGAAAAAAAGGGAGAA